>NC_035109.1:341709720-341893914 GCF_002204515.2 Aedes aegypti
GCCATAGAAATTTGATTTCCCTTGAAAATCAACACAACCTGTTTCATTTATCATTTAATACCATAACTAGTTCTTGCCAAAATACTGTGACAAACTATCTATACACCTGTTCTCCTCATCGGGGTGATTTAACGGTCATTCAACTCTTGGGGCTGCATCGTAATGGATGCTAGAGGATCGATTTTATGCCAAATTTTGACGAATATGGCATGACTCTGGCTGAACGATGGTAGTCCACTAGAATCAGTCTCTCAACTGGTCTCATTCAGCTTTAGACCTTTCAGTATCCTCCCATAAGCCTCAATTTCAGCTGTTTTGGGTTAGGTCCACATGATGTTGTGGTAGTCGACCATCTTGCCTATTGTTATCCAACTGAATAGTGGCTCCTCTGTGTCAATTCCTGCGTCCTTGTTGGAATATTGAGCTGGGCTGACATGGCCTAGCTATCATAACGAGGTTCTTCTCGGTATTTTCCCCAACAGAGCCCCTTCTCAGTGAGGAATTCGTTCGAACAATTGTTTTGCCCATAGTAGAGCACACATTCTTCCCAGAACAATGGTTCTCCCAGGTAAAAAGTGGTTTCCCATGGTGGAACCCGAGGTTCGTTCTGGCAGTTCAACTCGTCGCAAAAACTACGTGTTTCTAGAGATTGCAAAGGAGATAGTAAGACTCTCAAACCCTTTTTCTGAATTCAAGCTGCTAGGATGCAGCAGTCCGGTCATTAAACGGCAAACAAGACAGCTGGGACGAATTCATTTCCTATTTACCTGACAGTGCTATCAAAAGACTGTGGGACAAAGTCCATCGATTAACGGTAGTTAAAAGTAGACAGACTATTAAACTAAAATCGTATCAATCACTAACAATCCTTTCAATTATTACCGACATCGTTTGCTGATTACACTTTCCTATCTCCGCCAATATACTTTACATCATCCAATAACGTACTTTCGCTATTACTATTTATTCACAAAATAGAAAGTCCCAAATTTAAGAGGAAATCTAGGAGTATAATTGTGATTTTTCATTATGAAAGAGTTAGAATTGGGCTTTAACACAGATCCCAGGGTCATCAGCTGGCCTGGGATGATTGTGGTTATCCTTCTCAAGAGCTTCCTATAGGTGTAATTCCATCTCCTTACCATATTCAACGACATTTGGAACGCGGCCCGCCCGTGAAAATCCCTGAACTCTTGGAGGAAGGATTGTTGTTCCCATTCCACAACCCGATAAAGATAGAAAATGCGAAGTTTCGCCCATTAACTCTCTTGTACTTATAATCTGTGTATTGGGAGATTCTTGAGAAAAGTTTACAGAAGAATAACACGACTCCGATTCATTCACCTTATCTCACTCACTGACTTTACATTTTTGTCTCTCTTTCTGGATCTCCAGTGGTTTACCTAGATAGACGTTTGCTTTATATGGCTACTGCGAATAAAGAATCATATGAAGGAGAGAAAATTCTACGATGAGGAATATCAGATTTATGCTAACTTGTACGTTTGTAGGATATCAGGGGTTTTTCGCAATATACAATCATAACCTTTGATGAAGTTATTGAAGTTGAATTGGGAATCATTGTTTCCTGTACGCTTAAGCAATAGGTTGAATTGAGAAATTAATAATTGTAATTCTGAGAGTTTACCTTTAAGTCCGAAGAGATTCCATTGTAATGCTAGGCAGGATTGAGTTGGGTTGGTTAGAGACGATTGACTATTTATGAGGGTTTGATGTGTGCCATTGTGAGATTGTGAGTGAGGGGAGTTGAGACGAGTGGAATCCATTAGAGTTTGCAGTTGGTCGTTAGAGTGCCAGGGTGGTTTGGGGGAGATTTGTAGTTGAATGGGGGATAAGCAAGATCAGAACATTGTTGCGATTGGTCAGCAATTGCTTTTTTAACAATGGGGGGCATGAATTTCCGTGGTTGGATGACGTTTGTGTTTCTGAACGCTTGGCTTTGAAGGACAGCACTTACCTGGTTCGAGACGCCTACACTGGGTTGTCCGGGGGCACTCTGCTTGGCACTGGAATCCGTTTCCATTTCGGAGCCGCTACCTTCATCCTTCATAATCTGGATCTTGCGGGATCGCTTCTTCTCCTTCTTTACTGGTGCACTTCTTTCAAGTTCCTCGATCCTGCTGGTTAGCTTGCTGATGGTTTCGGTCAGTTGCTTGATCAAGTCGTCTTTGGCTTTCAGTTGATCCGATTGTCCCGTAGATGTACGGGCGTTGACCAACCTCTGCTGAACTGCTGAGCTGACGGCAGCATAAGAACCGCCGCCGGATTGGATCTGCTTCTTCGCTTCTTCCTGGGAAATGCCTTTGGTGAATCGCAGCCCTAACGATTTCCTTCTCCATCGCGTACACAGGGCAGGATCGGTTAGCAGGTCCGTGGGCCACTTGGCAGTGCTGGCAGAAAGGGGCAGCGTTGCACTCCCCTTCGAGATCGTGGGTTTTGGAGCAGTTTCGGCACTTTGCAGCGCCTTTGCACCGGAGTTTGGAGTGGCCATAGTTGAAGCACTTGTAGCATATCATCGGGTCCGGGATGTACATGCGTGTCTTGATACGCAGTGGTCCGACCTTGATGTGTTCGGGCAACTGCTGTTCGTTCAGCGTCAGAATGACAGTTGGGGTATTAACCGGCTTGCCATCCTGCATTCGGGTGATCCGTTTTTACACCGACCACTCCGTCCTTGGCCAGCCATTCCATCAGCTCTTGTTCCGTCTTGGTTTGGATTTCACGACATGAAATCACGCAGCGCCTTTTGTTGAAGACGGGGTGGAGTTCCACCGTCACTGCCGTTCCGTTGAAGAGCTTCTTCATGCTGAGCAGTTTTCCTTACCTGCCCAGCGTCACGTACTCGTAGCACATACTTCATCCCGTTCGCTTCTGTTGTGTGTTTTCGATTTCGCCGACGAGGTCCTGCATTGATTTGCCCACGATGAATGGGCACAGCTTCGTATCACCGTCCGTTGCATACAAGGAAAGGATTTGCAGCTGGCCGATGCCTACGCCGCCCATCCATTCCGGAACCGTTGGACCGCCATTGAACGCCGTGGGGGGAAGCCCAGGGTCCCACCCCGAACTCGCCGCCATGCTCGCTCACACTTCTTCGCGCAAAGGCTCTCTTTGCACTGTATCACTTTTTTCACACTAATGGTATAAAGTCCTTTACCGTATCACTGTTACTGTCACTGTCACTGTCACTTGTACCACTGAAAAGTGGTTAACTGTTTCTTCAACCGCGATCGGTTGGAATGTCACTGCACTGCTCACTGTTTGAATCGCTCGGAAAATACTCGCTCTCGAATACACGTCCGCGCGCGCTGGTGGTTGAAAACTGAATGATGATGATGATGATAATGATGGTGATTTCACCGGATGAGGGTATCTTTTATACATGCGTAGCCCTGCGCTGCACTCATACTAGGATGGTGCGAACGAAATGGATGAAGTAGCAAACGAAGCGAAGGGGCGGAACAGCGCTCACCATTCTACGGGTATAAAAGAGAACCGACTGGTTCGGTCGGGCATCAGTTTCAGTTTTCGTTTGGAATCTAAAACAACGTTAGCAGCACGATGGCACCGAAAACCAGCGGAAAGCCGCGAAGAAATCCGGCAAGGCCCAGAAGAACATTGTCAAGGGCGATAAGAAGAAGAAGAAGCAGCGCAGGAAGGAAAGCTACGCCATCTACATCTACAAGGTGTTGAAGCAAGTTCACCCCGACACTGGCGTTTCGTCGAAAGCCATGAGCATCATGAACAGCTTCGTCAACGACATCTTTGAGCGTATTGCCGCCGAAGCCTCCCGCCTGGCCCACTACAACAAGCGTTCGACGATCACATCCCGCGAAATCCAAACCGCCGTCCGGCTTCTGCTCCCGGGAGAGTTGGCCAAGCACGCCGTTTCGGAAGGCACCAAGGCCGTCACCAAGTACACCAGCTCCAAGTAAATGACGACCGACACTGCGTTCAATCACACCAAACCAAAAGGCCCTTTTCAGGGCCACTATTTCAATCCCGAAAAAGAGTTGATTTTTGAAAATCTGACACTAGACTGTTTTATCACACTATTGAACCGACTGAGGTAGTGTCACGGCGGTGACTTCATACGTGACAACACCCCCCTCTCTTATCAGTTTTGAATTTATTCAATTCATTTTATTTATTCGATGTTATCAGTTTCAGTATTGATTAATTATAACGATTACAGTTGGCAGAGATTTGGATCCCCATTCAGCTGCGTAATAAATAATAGGAACTTATTGTTAAGCAGTATAGGGAAAAATCTGTTCACAAAAAAACCCTAGATCTAAGTTTTTTCCATCCGTTTGAATTTAAAACAAGAAGATCCACTTCGTACGTTCAACATTTCTGCTGATTGCAAAAAAATGTTGTACCTTAACCACACTTCATTCACTAGCAGAACGTTTAAAGTTCAATATTTATGCTGATTGCCATGTTGCACCTTAACAACTTCATTTTTGCTATCGGTTGTGCTGCATGTTAGTAGTTTAGACAATTTTGACATCATAGGACTAGCTAGCTAGGCAGGCATGATGACAAGTTTCGTGGTTCGTTCGTTCTTCTTCTCAACGTATTGGAAAGAAGCTCATTATGTTTTCTAGCGTCCCATTACAAACGATCTCGTAAGAGCATCCAGCAGTTCAGGCTATCATAATAACGTTTATTCGAACAACAGTTGATGCAAATGGTATCGATCGGATAATCTCGATAATGCCATCAATCAGTTCCCATTGATGGGGCCCATTCACATAGTTCATGGGTGGGTGGTGTGTCTTCGAGATGTAACGGGTCAAACGAAATTGGGAAAACATTCTTATACACAATGGGTGGTGGGCGCGTTGCAAATGGTCATTGTTGGCGTTATGAAGTTTGCGAATGATGGTGACATGACACGTTGTGTGGTTGCCATTCGGCTTCCTGGCTCGGGTGTTGCTCAGTACTAGCACGGACAGACACGTTGAACAGCCCCTGAGGGCACTGTACACAAAAATATATCTCGATCGGGGGGAGTGTAGGGTGCAGTTTCTACACCGGGAACACGTGCCGTGGGGCATGTTAGGGACTTCCGAGAACAATTTGTCGCGAATTCAGCGCGACATGTCCGGTACTACTGCCGCCAGAAGAGATTGTATGGAATGTTCATTCGATGCAACTGCAGCTAGCAAAACCGATGCCTATTCGGGCAGATTTCGCACTAGCTCATTTGCAGATTCCACCGCAGGGAGGGTGCTTGCTTTGCTTGCTTGCTTCTTGAAGTAAAACATTCTCAGATAAGCTAGATCCATAGTAGCACGTGCACTGTCCTTTTCCAATGCAGTTGCCGCCGATGGCTGAGGCAATGCCAGCAATTTGCACACATTCGACCAACCAACAGTGCACAGGTGGAAGGTGATTAGTGTTTGGTGACATTGTTTTCCGGACAAAATGGCACAAACTTGTGTGACTGACGTCATAGTCGAGCCCAAGTTTTCGGTATGTTTGATGAAAAACATCAAATTAACATTGTTCAAAGTTTACTAAAACCAAACGCGTAACATCGCTCGTCGGCACTGGGAATGACTTTGTTTGAGGCTCATTAGGGGCCATTAGACACCGGCATACTGGCTATACCCGCATGTCACCGCAAAGAGCAACCATTCATGTTGCCAAATTCACCACCGCCGTGCAGGGTGGTATTGTTTCAATAGTTACTATTGATTGTTTTATCGAGCAAAGCCACACCATATGGCGCACGGGTGCTGTAAAGACATGTCTCAGCGGTGCTTCTCGCGAAACCGGCCCGATGTGGCGATGACGGGCTGCTAGCGAGACTCATGCACTCACCAAACGGACATACTAGACAGGCAAATACTTAGTGCGATTACCGGAAAAATGCGTTTTAAAAAGGTGTTACCAAAAATATGTACAATATTTCGCGAACAGTCATCCAGTGGACGACCATGTCTGCATCCCTAACACAGACGACGAAATCGAACACCGCACTGTTGCCAGAATTTCCGTCATTCATTCGTTTACTATCGCCATCGTGTGAGTGTTACTCTAGCTACCTATCGAGATGTCTGAAGTTGCCACTGAAGCCGCTGCCGCAGCCCCGGCTGCCTCGCCAGCCAAGACCAAGAAGCCAAGGGCCCCCAAGGGACAGGGCAAGCCGAAGAAGCCGTCGACCCACCCCCCAGTCAACGACATGGTTGTTGCTGCCATCAAAACCTTGAAGGAACGCAACGGATCGTCCCTGCAGGCCATCAAGAAGTACATCGCCGCCAACTACAAATGCGATGTCGCCAAGCTTGCCCCATTCCTCAAGAAGGCCTTGAAGAATGGCGTCGAGAAGGGCAAGTTCGTCCAAACCAAGGGCACCGGCGCTTCCGGTTCGTTCAAGCTGAAGGCTGAAGCTAAGAAGGCCGCCAGTGAGAAGAAACCGAAGAAGGCCGGCGAGAAGAAGGCCAAGAAGGCTACCGGAGAGAAGAAGAAGGCCACCAAGAAACCAGCTGGGGAGAAGAAGGCCAAGAAGCCAGCCGGCGAGAAGAAAGCCAAGAAGCCGGCTGCAGCCAAGAAAGCCAAAGCTGCTGGTGCCAAGGCTGCCAAAAAGGCCGGTGGTGTGAAGAAGGCTGCTGCTCCGAAGCAGAAGGCCACCAAACCTTCCAAGACCGCCGCCAAGAAGCCCAAGACCCCAAAACCGAAGAAGGCTGCCCCAGCCAAGAAAGCTGCCGCGAAGAAGACCGCTGCCAAGAAGTAAATTTGGGACAGCAACCGTACTGTTGTAAAACAGTATCTAACATCCAATCAGTCCTTTTCAGGACTACCATCCAAGTTTAGAACAAAGAGTTGCACAGTCAATGATATTCCATTTCCATTTATTTCCAGAGGGAAATAAATCCCCCCGAAAAGTTACGTGCACTTTGCCACTGAATGGCGAATTCTTCCCGAACCCTTTCGCAAATCAATAAAATTGGCCAATCATGCACCCCTTTCTCTGCCAGCAACTGTAAAGCCCGGACAGGTAGGCGAGCACTGGCTGGCACTCACTGTAGCGGTGCATCCGTACCCAAAGCAAACCTCCACTAGAGGAACAGCTTTTGATACACTCGAATGATTCAAGGATTTGAAGAAGTCTATCGACTTAAAGGCTCCCCCAGATCTAAGCGACTTTTTACGGCGACAGCGACAAAAAAACGTCGCGATTTCGCAGCGATTCGCGTCGTGTCAGTCAAGATGGTTCCATAGAAGAGTGCTTGCAGCGACACAACAACGAAATCGTGTCGCTGTCGCCGTAAAAAGTCGCGTAGTTTTGGGGGAGCCTTATTTAAATCGGGTTGAGATTCGTAGCGTTGCCTTGTGAAACCAAAACATGTTTTCGCGGCAACCTGGAATCGAACCAAGGACCTTGCGATCGATAGGCCCGTGCGTTTTTAATACACTCAGGCAAATGGACTATCGAAATACATTGGATGCACTTATGAAAATTCGCCACAATAAATCGGGTTGAAATTCATAGCTTTGCCTTATGAAACCAAACATTGGCAACAAAAAATGTTTCTCGCAGCAACCTGGAATCGAACCAAGGACCTTGCGATCGTTAGGTCTGTGCGTACACCACGCGCCTACCGACGCCTGGATGTGAGTTGATGCTAAAACGAAACATAAAGCGTTCGTATGTCAAAATGCAAAATGTATGCATTTCGATAGTCTAGTTCACAGGTCCGTACGTACCGGACCTACTGGGCAGGCTGAGTATCGACATCCCAAGTAGAGCGGTCAAGTACAGTTTGCTGCTAATAACCAAAGTAATCTTGACAGCTGATCCAGTATGAGCGAACTGCCACTATTTTCCTTGCGGAATAATCAAATTACTCTTGTGGATGTTGCAAATTAAGTTAATTGGCAGTAAAATACTAAGCCCAGGGATTGGCTTCTGAAAATCTCAATCTTTCGGGGCCAATGGGTCGACCTTGCTCAGTATGTTTGATTTTCGTAATCCAATGCTGTTCCACTATTCCAAAGATGAGAGCAAATCAATACAGTGTAACTGATTTTAAGCGTGATTGGCGAATCGAACGCCTCACATCCCCCCATCGCAGTTTGGGTACGAGAGAAAGAGAGTGAGCACCGCCGCCATTTGCTTGCGTGCACCGAGAAAAATTTGCGGCTCGAAAATTTGGCCCTGAGCTCCTGACACTCAAATTGAAACCGGTAAATTACTTCCGCCGCTGTTACTACACGTGGAGCATTTCCGTTGGAGTGAACGCGTCTTCATTATCAAAATTTTTTGTGCTCATTCTTTTGATTTATTTCGCACATGGGATTTTGCGAATGCCTCTTCTTCTTCTCATTTTTCTTGGCCGGCTTCTCACTTTATTTTTTTATGTGACCATTTTGCTCACATGGCTTGTTGGGAAGTTGAACCCAGACACCTTCAGCATGGGTTTGCTTTGTAGCCACCGACTTTACCACTACACTAAGGAAGGCCTTGACTGCTATTTATCAACATTATGCTCTTCAAGTGCGTCTTACTGCCGAGTTTCAGATAATTTGGCCGATGCCAAACTCCAGATGCCAAAATAAATCAGTGTTTCATTAAATTGATGTTTCTCTAAAGTAATTAAATCTAGGGTGAATTAAAAAAAATAAAACAAACCCACACATGTAGCAGCATCTACCTTACCTATTCAATTTGTAATCGATTAGTTAACTAATGAGAGATTAGAAACTCTTAAAATGCTGTTCCCAAGGAAATCTGGATTTATTGTGGTATGAATATTCAACAACTTAGGATTTTTTTTTGTATCCAATATGTTTGAGTGCAAAAACTTTCGGCAAGATTATTTTAGGCTAGTAAACTTTTCTTTCAAACTCTTGAGTCAAAAAGTTAGAGCCAAGCTCAAAAAATCAAACAAACATTGTTTGGTACTACATTGCTAATTATTGAGAAAAGTGAAACCTTTTTAAGAAGTTAGTACCGTAAAATGGGGTGTTAAGGACTCGTGGGGTTTTAAGGGATTGAACTTCTCCATCAAGTTTGAAAAGTCACAAAAACGTCGGAAGTCGATATATCAGTCATCTGAAATGCTTGCTTTGTTCGGAGGATTGTGAGCTGCATTATGTGATCGGGGATATCTATTAATATTAGGTATTGTGGAGTCTAGATATTGAAAACGATTCAAACCATTTTTGAAAGAATTTTATTGGCAAAAAAGATTTAACTACAAAACAATGAAACAATATTAACAAAACTATGTGAGTAACCCAGAACATAAGTATATTTAATTGAGATCACAACGCAGACAAAAGCTTTTGAAAATGTTATCTAGATTTCGCCTTTTAATATTTCTTATGGAAAAAGTTTCTTTTTGAAAGTTAGCGGGGTGTTAGGGGATTATCTTTTCTACTACTTTTTCCAAGTTACAAAACTCGTTCGATTTATGCCGATATATGTTCCATTATACTTTAGGCTTGTTCCGTGAAGTAACACTGCATTGTAAAGGTTAAGGGGACTATTTTGTTTGTTACTGAATATTACTAAAATGTCTAGCCCTGAAAATATGGGATTTTTTTTTTTTTTTTTTTTTTTTTTCTCAGAGGCACCCGAGTTGCGCGAAGAGTGAAACCAAATCTACCTATCGAACTGTCAAACTGTCTACCTATCGAGCAGACCAGCAAAACAAATAGGGGCTATTTTCGAAGACGAAGGAGAACAATCATTCAAAGAAGCAAATGCAAATATATAGGTTATGATCCTGTTGCATTCAAGTATCAAAACCAATTCAAGACAATTTCAATATCGAGTTAGGGAGAGTTAACTGTACCGTCAAGCTACCATTCACCGTGCATTTAAGAAAAATTTGCACTTCAAAAAAATATAAAACTATTCCAAATAATTTGAAGCGTACTAGAATACCACTACGTAGCGGGCAATTATATAATAATTCAGGGAAAAATCTAAAACTAGTGATGCATAACAAAAAATTAGTCAAAAATTATGTTTGAAAATGTCATGTTAAGGTCGCCTCGTACCGTTCTATGTGTCACCATTTACCGTGCGTATAGTTTTCGTCATGATTTGATTTTGTATCTTGAAGAAACGTTGTTAATGGAGCAACTATGTTGCTAGTAGTGTGCGCATTCATTTTTAAGAGTATTCAAATCTTCATTTACAATAAAAACTATACAAAGTTTAAAAATTGGCTAAATTATTATTTTTTAATTAAAATCGTTATAGGAGGTTTGACTGTATTGTCCAAACCATTCCATATTCACTTAAATTCTAAATATGAAGTAGTTTAATGACGACATAACAATAAATCTAATATTATCGCATAATTTCATGCCTTTTACACTATACACGGTAATAGGATCCATATATATTGAAAAGGATCCATTCACCGTGCATTTGGGTTTCGACTGAAACACAATAAAAATTCTAATTTGCATTAAATCTCATTGCTCATACGATGAAATACATCTTACTAATAATATCCACAGTGAAAACTTGTTGAAATTTTGAAAAATTTCATACTCTATCGTTAAAATAAAAAATGTGATTTTTTGGCGTTTCTACTAAGATTGTTGCAATATCTCGTTATCAAACAGAATTCACATGATTTTGTCTACATAAACTAGGTTTTTCAAAATTATTTGTGGCAAAAACTAGTTCGTTTCATCAGTTTTATCTTATTTTGCTGACCAAAGAATGATTTGTGAAAATTGTATGAATATTCTGTAGGAATTTGTATATGTGCACGGTGAATGGAGGCCGCACGGTGACTGGTGACTTAACGGTATATAGGTTATGATCCTGTTGCATTTAAGTCTCAAAAACAATTCAAGACAATTTTACGAAGTATTGACAGTTTCCAGATTAATAACTATGAAAGATTTAGCAGTTAAAAGAAAACGGTTTGCGTTTGCAGGAGTTCCAAGTTCGATAATATTGATGTATTATCTGATTGAGGTTGAGCATAACTTATGAAAATGAATGAAAGCATCAAAGTTATTGATCAAAAAGATTATGTTTTGTTGTTGGCAAAATATGGTTTCATTTGCGAAAGTCAAATTCCTTTACAACCCTGTTTTGCAGTTACGTCAAAAATCACACATTTTCATGATTATCTCAGAAATCTGCCATAGGATCCTCATAATTGTGTTTGGCACGCGACGAGAGAATCCAGTACTGACCCGATTTTGTCAGCCAATTTCAGATTTGTCAAAAAATTGGTATCGTCATGTTTTACCACGTACCCTCTTTAAAAGTCCATGTAACCATGTCGAAATTTGAAAAACGGGAACAAAATAAAATGACCCGATTTGGTCAGCCTAAAATTCATCGAGGGGCTGACAAAATCGGGTCCTTACTGTAGTAGGGCTGTCCTTTGTTTAATTATTGACATACTAGAAGTTGCTTGAAAACACCCCATTTTACGGTAGACATTTCATCATCCACTTTCAATACATTTCAATGAAACTGATTTGTTCAAAGTCATAAATGCTTGTTGTGGTTTGTAGATTCGAAGCTTGGAAATGTTCGTTCAAAACGATTTTCCCGGTGACCTTCTCAAATTCCCGGTTTTTTCCCGTCGGTGGATTCAAATTCCCGTCTCTCACCCGGTTCGGTGATTCGTTTTCCCTTCGTTTCGTTTCGGGTGCGCGAACACAATTCCAGTGCTTGTAAATATTGATTGCAACCGCATCCATTTCTCATAAGGTACAGTGTGGAACATGATGAAATATTTGTTCGTCCATCGCATTGTGGAACCGAGCGAGGCAAACTAAGAAGTTCCTAACGCAATCCTAATGGAATTTGATGAGTGGTAATAGGTAATAGGGAGTGGTACGACGAGCGTTCCGTACCTGACACTGAAGTCCGGAGTTGAGATGCATGCACGTGAGATTGGTATGGAAAGATGCACGCACTGGATTTCACCGGCGTGGCATCATAGCGGTTGTTGTTTTCGAACCGACCGAAGTACAACAAGTAAGTAACAACAGTAGTGCCACCCCGGGAAATGACAGTGCTGACTAGACTAGACTATGTATGTATATATATATATTGGCATTTTATGGTGTCTTCCAATCGGAGACGAGAATTTTCTCCCCAAGCCACGCCACCGCCGGACTGCAAAAGCGTGTAGTGCTTGTCCCATTAGATTACCCTTGCTTTTAGTGTGTGAACATTTGTCGTATCAACTCCTTGATGAGTGTGTTTGGTGGCCCTGAAAAGGGCCGTTTGAAGAGCGAAACTTTGGAATGCGATTTAACCTCCGAAACCGTACAGGGTGCGTCCCTGACGCTTCAGAGCGTAGACAACATCCATAGCGGTAACGGTTTTACGCTTGGCGTGTTCAGTGTAGGTAACGGCATCACGGATGACGTTTTCCAGGAACACCTTCAACACACCACGAGTTTCCTCGTAGATAAGTCCGGAGATACGCTTGACTCCTCCACGACGAGCCAGACGACGGATTGCGGGCTTGGTGATACCCTGGATGTTATCACGCAAAACCTTGCGATGACGCTTGGCGCCTCCTTTTCCGAGTCCTTTGCCTCCCTTGCCACGGCCGGTCATTTTGGATGAATTTGGTTCTGTGTTCGACGACGGTAGTACTGGAACTGATGGCTGCGCCAAGGTTGGTTGTTTTTGGTTTAACGAGGCTTTAACCGCAAAAGCGGTCATTCGCCTCTCGGTCATCTACGGAGTGTAAAACAGTTTTATTGTTAGAATCGCATTCATATTTTCGACGATTGACAGTTTCGCATGCATTTGATGTTTTTTCCCTTTTCACACTTTTGATTGTTTTCACAGTTCTTTTTCATCAACAGATTTATTTACTTCTTTCACCTTTTTTCCATTGTTTTTACATTGTTGTCCATTACATTTTTGATTCAACGTTTCCCATAGTTTTTTAAATTTGATTGAAAAGCTTCAACTCTTTCAAAAACTTGATCACTTTCCCTTCCCTCTCTTGTCCGTAACATAATATTTCCCCCAAACTGTTTTCGAGTCCTATCTCCTTACGCACTTTTTCGAATGCCCTGCATTCAATGAGCAAATGCTCCACTGTAATTATTGTGCCGCAATGCTGACACTTCGGCACCTCCCCTTTTTCCATCAACCACCCATGGGTTATTTTCGTGTGCCCGATACGCAATCGGGTTAGCACCACTTGTTCACTACGAGTCTTTCGGTCCCTCCATGCAGCAGTTGATGGTTTCACTCTTCTTAATTTCACTGATCGTTCTCGGTGCCAGGCCCCTTCCCACACATACTCCAGAATCTTCTTGCTCCAACTATTTCGATCGACGGCCGGTACCTGTCGATCCCGCACTTCTTCTCTTCTTCCACTATTCGCTAATGCATCCGCTTTCTCATTCCCATCAATTCCTACGTGTCCAGGGATCCAGCAAATCACCGCGTTCTTCTTCTCCATTTCAATCTGCACTGCTCTAATCCACGGATGTTTGGTGGTGTTCGCTTCGATCGCTGCCACACAGCTCGCGGAGTCCGTGAAGATGACAGCATTCTCTCCAGGTTCAACGGACTGAACAGCAAGCTGTAACGCCTTCGCTTCTGCCGAAAAAATCGTGCAACCCGTCGGCAGACGGGCACACCGCTCCTCTCCGTTGCAGTATATGCCCAGCCCGACTCGTTCCTCTTCGTCTACCGATCCATCAGTGAAAACATGCTTAAAGTTTACGTAGCTTGTTCTCGCTAAATCGATAAATAGTGCTTGTGCTTTGCTGGTGGCTTCTCCTACTTTGAATTGGGACTTAATAGACCAGTCAACCGTTGTTTCCGCAGACGCCCAGCTTTTTCTCAGCGGTCGGGGGAATTCCGCTACGGGCGGCAATTCCTCACCCGTCGCTTCTTCAAACATACCTTTCGCACGCGTTGAAATTGGCCACTCGTCTGAGTGGTTTGCAAATGCCTTTTTCTCTTCCAGCTTCGAAGCTTTTGCCACTAGTACTTGGCATGCCAAGTGCTCAAAAGGCAGCTCGCCAGACTCCGCACAAATTGCTACTATTGGGCTAGACCGGAACGCACCGGAAGCAATACGTAGCATATCGTTGTAAACAGGTTTCAAGATATTTGTTGCTTGCGTATTGCTCCGACTTACTATGCCCCATCCATGAAATATCTTCGGAATTATTAGGGCCTTTCCGATGTACAGCAAAGTTGACCTTGTTCCGCCGGATCGACGTCCAATGATCCGAAGCAACGATGTTCGACTTTTACACTCCTTCTTGACCTGCACTGCATGTTCCTTGAAGTCGAATCTGCTGTTGATCGTCACCCCAAGCACTTTGGTACTTTTAACCAGTGGTATGCTGGCTCCATTTAGTTTCACTTCTGGAAGGTTTGCGTGTTTCAACTTTTTGCAAATGTGAAGGTGCTTCGATTTTTCAGCAGCAATTTTAAGGCCGCTGTCATTGGCCCAGTTTCCTATCCATGAAACGACTTCTTGTACCTTTTTCCTGACTGCCTTTTGGTTCAGACCGGAGATGACTACGACAATATCGTCAGCATAAACAAAGAAGCGCAGCACGCGCGATGGACTACTCTCCGAAACCCTGCCAAATACAGAGTTCATGCCGATCACGAAGAGAGTCACTGCCAGCACTGATCCTTGTGGTACGCCGTTGGTTTGTTTCTTCCTATCAGAGAAGGTCCCTCCAATTGCCACTCGAAAGTACCTATCTCTGAGGTAGTCTTGAACAAACTCCATCAACCTTCCGTGAATTCCCCAGTTCTGCAGCTGTTTTACTATTGCCTTGTTGGAGATGTGATCGTAAGCCTTGCTGATGTCCAGAGAAACTAAGTCGATGTGCTGCTTTTTTCCTAGAGCCTCGTCAACGCATGCTTCCAGATCCGCTAGATACATATCGATGCCTCTTCCCTGACGGAACCCATATTGTCGTGGATCCAACAGCTGGTTTGATTCAATTACCTCAACGAGCCGCCGGTTGACAATCCGTTCTACCGTCTTCCCAGCACAGCTCATCAATGTGATGGGACGTTGATTGCCGAGGATCTTGGGGTCTTTACCAGGTTTGGGTAACGGGATAACTGTACCTTCCTTCCACTCATGTGGAATTTTTCCCGACTTCCAAACCTCATTGATAAGCTTCAAGAAACCGACTTTGGCCTTATATGGGAGGTGTTTCAACATTGGGTATCCGAGAGAATCAGGCCCAACGGATTGCCCTTTACTCTGGTCTATTGCCCACAACAGCTCTTCCATGGAGATATCCCTATTGAACAGACCTTCAATTTTGGGAGTATCTGCCATGGGCTCGGCCGCAATCATCTCTTCAGGTCCGTATATCTGCTCAAGATAATCAGCCATTGTGTTTGCAATTTCTTTGGGGTCCTCCAAAAACACGTCATTCAGCCGAAGGGTTGGTGCCGTTACTTGATTCTTCCCGCTCAACGCTTTCACGTTACGCCAGATGAGGCTCACTGGAGTGTCTGGATTGAACGAATTAGTAAACTCGTCCCAGGATGCTTTTTTCGCTTTATTGATGACTCGTCTGCAGTTGTTTCTCGCTAGCTTGAACTCTTTAACAGCTTCGGCTTTTTCCGGGTGATGGTCGGGTAGCTTTTTTACCTTACGTAGCTTTTTCCTCCGGTACTTTACGTTGTTTTCCACTTCCGGGTTCCACCAGTGAACCGATTTTCTCCCAACATTCGAGCTGGTTCGAGGAATGAATTTCTCCGCACTTGACTTCACGAGCTTGGTGAACTCAGCGATGCTGGAAAACTGGTCACTTTTCTTCTCGATGGAGTTCTCAAAACCCTTCCAATCCGCCTTGTTGTACATCCATTGCCGCCTTTTAGTCTGCTTAGCAACTTCAGCTCCAGTAACGGATATTATGATCGGGAAATGATCACTACCTCGGTTATCTTCATCCACTGTCCAGCTCAGTTTATACCCAATCTCCGTTGATACAATGGTGAGGTCGATTGCAGATAACTTTCCGCTGACAGGATCTAATCGGGTACCTTGTCCGGAATTCAAAATCACTAGGTCGTGATCAACCACGAACTCTAGGATTGCTTTTCCCTTATTGTCTGATTTATTGGAGCCCCAAGCCTCATGGTGGGCATTAAGGTCTCCCATCACCACTAGCGGATACTTGCTTGCCAGCACAATCGACGCTAAGATGTCTTCCACCATTTGGACAGTCATTTTATCTGGAGGGATGTATAGAGAAACCAGAGTGGCTTCTATTGGATAAAGGATCGTTGCTGCTACTGCTGGTATGGAAGAGTCTAATACCACGGGAGACGGATCGAAAGACTTACGCACTGCAAGAGCGACGCCCCGCACCGTGCTGTTTTCCGGATCCACACGATTAAACCATACGTATTCTTCCCGGAGGAAGCGCCCAAGAAACGAGTTGTCACTGTTTTTAGTCTCCTGCAGAGCGATAGCTACAGGAGGATTTTCACGCACTAATAACAAAAGTTCATCCTGACGGCCTTTAAGGCCGTTAATGTTCCACTGCACTGCAAACACTTTTGGGGGGCTACAACTATGCTGTTCACTACTTCGACTGTTACATGCGGCTTGATTGCGGTTTCGTTGGGCCATACCTGGATCTTTGAGGAAGAGGTGAACTCACCTCGCCACCAATAGCTCCCGTCGATTCGTAGTTGCTACCCGACATTAATTCCGAATCGTTCCCGTTCGTATTCCGCTTGTAGGGAGGGGAGATTTCTCCGGATCCTCCTTGCTGCTTCCTTTTCGCCAACTTGTCCTTCTTGTCGATTTCTTCTGCCTCCATCTCCGAATCGGTTACCTTCATGACTTGGATCGTTCGTTCCTTCTTGCTCCGCTTATGCTTCTTCGTCGAAAGCTCCTCGACGATTTTTCGGAGCTTCGCCAATTCCTGGTCGACTCCTTTCATCCGCTCCACTTCAGCCCGTAAAACTTGAATTTCCCGATCCTTTTCGTCCTGATGCAATCGATTCTGAGCACCGGAAACCCCAGCATACGATTTTTCGCCATGGACCCGGTCGTACTCCTTTTTCGCGTCAATGAACGACACGCCGGTGTTGACCTTGATCCGGATGATTTCCTCCTCCTTCTGGAACACCTTACATTTCTTGCTGTTCGACTGATGCCCTTCGCCACAATGCAAACACTGCGGAGGCGATGCACAGCCGGCCTCGAGATCGATTGGGTGACTTTTCGAACAATTTCGACACCGTTCCTGCCCCTGGCAACGCAATTTTGTGTGACCGTACGCGAAACACTTGTAACAAACCATTGGGGAGGGATAATACACACGGGTGGGAACTCGAAGCGAACCGAACCAAATATGCTTCGGGATAACAGTTCCACTGATGGTCAAAATAAGGGTAGGGGTATTTACTCTTACCTTTCCATCCTGCCGTGTGATTCGGTGGACATTCGTCACGCCCTGGCTGCTCAACTCCGTTTCAAGCAATTCCTTGCTCATGTTGATCGCTTCCGGGCAGCTGACAACGCATTTGACGAAATTCATCGTCGGATGCAATTGAATCGCCACCTTGGTGCCATCAATCAGCTCCGTCATCTGCAGCAACTTTTGCACTTTCGCTTCACTTCGCACTTTCAACACGTACCGCGAACCTCTGTTTTCGGTGTACGTCTCGTCCAATTTTCCACCGGCGGCATGTTCCAGCGACCGCCCGATAACGAACGGATTGTCCGGGAACTTTCCTCCGTCTTTCGCCACCATCGACATCACCACTAATTGTCCGTGATTACTGTTCGGATCCAACCATTCCGGTAATCTTCTCCCGTTACCGGAATTCCCCCCAGGGGGAGCGGCATTTACAGCCGCCATGGCCAACAGGCCGAGCTCCCACAATCACAACTCCAGACAATCAATTGTCTTCACTCACGCACTAGAGGAATTCTTCTTCTCCTTCCACGCACCGCAAAATCCTATTCGTTTAGGCACTACCAAACGTCGGCGAAATCAATTCGAACGACCACCACAACTTTTCACGGTTTTTGTTGTTTTCTTTTCCCACCCCGCAACGCCCTGCTGCACTGCAGCTCGCCGACGGAATCACTCCGGCTCGCTTCTTCTCTTCCTTTTGCTGTCACACAACGCAAATGCCAACGCTCACTGTGATCGCAACACGATCGCGGTTGAACACTCTTTCACACACTGACGGGTGGCACCGTCGAAAATAGGTCTCTCTCCTTTTCGCTTTTCCTTTTAGCTTCCGATTCGCACGTCTTATTCACTCGAAAACTATCACGCAACTGCATGGCTGCGCCAAACACTAGCGGCCACTTTTATACCCACTCGAGGGTTGAGTTCTTCTTTCCTCTCTTGCTTTTTCTATTCTTCCGTGGCTTCCGATTGGTTGCCTGCATCGATATGAGCATATAAAAGAGGACTGCCTGGTTTTTTGACCCTCATTCTGTCGCTGCGTTTCAACTGATCCGTTTGGATTGAAAGCAAATTAATCATCATCTAACACAATGGCCCGTACCAAGCAGACTGCTCGTAAGTCTACTGGAGGAAAAGCTCCTCGCAAGCAGCTGGCTACCAAAGCCGCTCGCAAGAGCGCCCCAGCCACCGGAGGTGTCAAGAAGCCTCACCGTTATCGGCCAGGAACCGTTGCTCTGCGTGAAATCCGTCGCTACCAAAAGTCGACTGAGCTGCTGATCCGCAAGCTGCCATTCCAGCGTCTGGTTCGTGAGATCGCCCAGGACTTCAAGACCGATCTGCGCTTCCAGAGCTCGGCTGTCATGGCCCTGCAGGAAGCGAGCGAGGCCTATCTGGTCGGTCTTTTCGAAGATACCAACCTTTGCGCCATCCACGCCAAGCGTGTCACCATTATGCCCAAGGACATCCAGCTGGCTCGCCGTATCCGTGGAGAACGCGCTTAAATTCGGTCTGCATTATAGTTGCCATTCTCAACAAAACGGCCCTTTTCAGGGCCACTAGAGCATTCCCTAAAAGAGTTGTGTGAGCAATTTTCCCTTCAGTGTACCTAAAACTGTTTGTTCCCCTGGGGGAACGATTACTTCCTAAAGCCCCTTGACCTTCCTCCTACCACCGAACGATCATACTCTCAACACTGATGAGGGAGGTACGTCAACCAACCGACAACTCGAGTTGTCCCTTCATGCTTCGCTTTGCACACACTTTTGAATGTGCATCTCCAGCGCGGACTTCATTCTCTGGTACCGGCCGTATGTTTCCCCTTCTTCTTATGCTCTTTTCCGGATGCAGAAGCTTTCCCAGCTCGCCTCCCCTTGTTGCTACAAACTAGACAACTCGAACATCCAACATTGAAAGTTTGACCGTATGATTGAAACGTAATCTTTGGCTTGTTTACTTTGAAACACACCCCTATGATAGTTATAATTGATAATTGTGGGGTTTGGAAATTGATTGATTCCTTTAATATTAGGAGCTCCTGATATAGCCTTTCCTCGAATAAATAATATAAGTTTTTTTAAATACTACCTGCTTCATCAACTCTTCTATTGTCAAGCAGTAGATAGTAGAAAATGGGGCAGGAACTGGATGAACAGTTTACCCTCCTCTCTCTTCAGGAACAGCTCACGCAGGGCTGGCTGTTTCAATGTTTTATGTTTCTGTTTCGGCAAATTGAACTCCAAAAATCGAAAGTTCGAGGTATCCCGAACAGAACATTTAAGAAGCCCAAACGTTTCCCCCCGCGGAATCTAGGAATTGATTCAGAAATGGTCATAATATGGCCGATATCTCTTCATCGATCCTCTCTGTGGCTAAATTAGATAAATCTGCAATATTTCAACAACAACTCTCTAGCGGTGGACTGGATATTGTCGTCCTGAAAAGGACGGTTTTTGGTTTGATGCACGCAGTGTAACTTATGCCTTCTTTTCGGTTTTCTTCGGCAGCAAGACAGCCTGAATGTTGGGCAGAACACCACCTTGGGCGATGGTAACACCGGACAGCAGCTTGTTCAATTCTTCGTCGTTGCGGATGGCCAACTGCAGATGACGGGGAATGATTCTGGTCTTCTTGTTGTCACGGGCAGCGTTTCCTGCCAATTCGAGCACTTCAGCGGCCAGATATTCCATAACGGCAGCCAAGTAGACTGGAGCGCCGGCACCGACACGCTCGGCATAGTTGCCCTTCCGGAGCAGACGGTGAATACGACCGACTGGGAACTGCAATCCAGCGCGGTTGGAACGGGACTTTGCCTTTCCCTTAACTTTGCCTCCTTTGCCGCGGCCAGACATTTTGTGGTTGAGTTTGAGTGGACTTGAGAAACAAACGTTCACGAAGCGTACGTAAGCGGTACTGATGGTGATTTCACCGGATGAGGGTATCTTTTATACATGCGTAGCCCTGCGCTGCACTCATACTAGGATGGTGCGAACGAAATGGATGAAGTAGCAAACGAAGCGAAGGGGCGGAACAGCGCTCACCATTCTACGGGTATAAAAGAGAACCGACTGGTTCGGTCGGGCATCAGTTTCAGTTTTCGTTTGGAATCTAAAACAACGTTAGCAGCACGATGGCACCGAAAACCAGCGGAAAGGCCGCGAAGAAATCCGGCAAGGCCCAGAAGAACATTGTCAAGGGCGATAAGAAGAAGAAGAAGCAGCGCAGGAAGGAAAGCTACGCCATCTACATCTACAAGGTGTTGAAGCAAGTTCACCCCGACACTGGCGTTTCGTCGAAAGCCATGAGCATCATGAACAGCTTCGTCAACGACATCTTTGAGCGTATTGCCGCCGAAGCCTCCCGCCTGGCCCACTACAACAAGCGTTCGACGATCACATCCCGCGAAATCCAAACCGCCGTCCGGCTTCTGCTCCCGGGAGAGTTGGCCAAGCACGCCGTTTCGGAAGGCACCAAGGCCGTCACCAAGTACACCAGCTCCAAGTAAATGACGACCGACACTGCGTTCAATCACACCAAACCAAAAGGCCCTTTTCAGGGCCACTATTTCAATCCCGAAAAAGAGTTGATTTTGAAAATCTGACACTAGACTGTTTTATCACACTATTGAACCGACTGAGGTAGTGTCACGGCGGTGACTTCATACGTGACAACACCCCCCTCTCTTATCAGTTTGAATTTATTCAATTCATTTTATTTATTCGATGTTATCAGTTTCAGTATTGATTAATTATAACGATTACAGTTGCAGAGATTTGGATCCCCATTCAGCTGCGTAATAAATAATAGGAACTTAATTGTTAAGCAGTATAGGGAAAAATCTGTTCACAAAAAAACCCTAGATCTAAGTTTTTCCATCCGTTTGAATTTAAAACAAGAAGATCCACTTCGTACGTTCAACATTTCTGCTGATTGCAAAAAAATGTTGTACCTTAACCACACTTCATTCACTAGCAGAACGTTTAAAGTTCAATATTTATGCTGATTGCCATGTTGCACCTTAACAACTTCATTTTTGCTATCGGTTGTGCTGCATGTTAGTAGTTTAGACAATTTTGACATCATAGGACTAGCTAGCTAGGCAGGCATGATGACAAGTTTCGTGGTTCGTTCGTTCTTCTTCTCAACGTATTGGAAAGAAGCTCATTATGTTTTCTAGCGTCCCATTACAAACGATCTCGTAAGAGCATCCCAGCAGTTCAGGCTATCATAATAACGTTTATCGAACAACAGTTGATGCAAATGGTATCGATCGGATAATCTCGATAATGCCATCAATCAGTTCCCATTGATGGGGCCCATTCACATAGTTCATGGGTGGGTGGTGTGTCTTCGAGATGTAACGGGTCAAACGAAATTGGGAAAACATTCTTATACACAATGGGTGGTGGGCGCGTTGCAAATGGTCATTGTTGGCGTTATGAAGTTTGCGAATGATGGTGACATGACACGTTGTGTGGTTGCCATTCGGCTTCCTGGCTCGGGTGTTGCTCAGTACTAGCACGGACAGACACGTTGAACAGCCCCTGAGGGCACTGTACACAAAAATATATCTCGATCGGGGGGAGTGTAGGGTGCAGTTTCTACACCGGGAACACGTGCCGTGGGGCATGTTAGGGACTTCCGAGAACAATTTGTCGCGAATTCAGCGCGACATGTCCGGTACTACTGCCGCCAGAAGAGATTGTATGGAATGTTCATTCGATGCAACTGCAGCTAGCAAAACCGATGCCTATTCGGGCAGATTTCGCACTAGCTCATTTGCAGATTCCACCGCAGGGAGGGTGCTTGCTTTGCTTGCTTGCTTCTTGAAGTAAAACATTCTCAGATAAGCTAGATCCATAGTAGCACGTGCACTGTCCTTTTCCAATGCAGTTGCCGCCGATGGCTGAGGCAATGCCAGCAATTTGCACACATTCGACCAACCAACAGTGCACAGGTGGAAGGTGATTAGTGTTTGGTGACATTGTTTTCCGGACAAAATGGCACAAACTTGTGTGACTGACGTCATAGTCGAGCCCAAGTTTTCGGTATGTTTGATGAAAAACATCAAATTAACATTGTTCAAAGTTTACTAAAACCAAACGCGTAACATCGCTCGTCGGCACTGGGAATGACTTTGTTTGAGGCTCATTAGGGGCCATTAGACACCGGCATACTGGCTATACCCGCATGTCACCGCAAAGAGCAACCATTCATGTTGCCAAATTCACCACCGCCGTGCAGGGTGGTATTGTTTCAATAGTTACTATTGATTGTTTTATCGAGCAAAGCCACACCATATGGCGCACGGGTGCTGTAAAGACATGTCTCAGCGGTGCTTCTCGCGAAACCGGCCCGATGTGGCGATGACGGGCTGCTAGCGAGACTCATGCACTCACCAAACGGACATACTAGACAGGCAAATACTTAGTGCGATTACCGGAAAAATGCGTTTTAAAAAGGTGTTACCAAAAATATGTACAATATTTCGCGAACAGTCATCCAGTGGACGACCATGTCTGCATCCCTAACACAGACGACGAAATCGAACACCGCACTGTTGCCAGAATTTCCGTCATTCATTCGTTTACTATCGCCATCGTGTGAGTGTTACTCTAGCTACCTATCGAGATGTCTGAAGTTGCCACTGAAGCCGCTGCCGCAGCCCCGGCTGCCTCGCCAGCCAAGACCAAGAAGCCAAGGGCCCCCAAGGGACAGGGCAAGCCGAAGAAGCCGTCGACCCACCCCCCAGTCAACGACATGGTTGTTGCTGCCATCAAAACCTTGAAGGAACGCAACGGATCGTCCCTGCAGGCCATCAAGAAGTACATCGCCGCCAACTACAAATGCGATGTCGCCAAGCTTGCCCCATTCCTCAAGAAGGCCTTGAAGAATGGCGTCGAGAAGGGCAAGTTCGTCCAAACCAAGGGCACCGGCGCTTCCGGTTCGTTCAAGCTGAAGGCTGAAGCTAAGAAGGCCGCCAGTGAGAAGAAACCGAAGAAGGCCGGCGAGAAGAAGGCCAAGAAGGCTACCGGAGAGAAGAAGAAGGCCACCAAGAAACCAGCTGGGGAGAAGAAGGCCAAGAAGCCAGCCGGCGAGAAGAAAGCCAAGAAGCCGGCTGCAGCCAAGAAAGCCAAAGCTGCTGGTGCCAAGGCTGCCAAAAAGGCCGGTGGTGTGAAGAAGGCTGCTGCTCCGAAGCAGAAGGCCACCAAACCTTCCAAGACCGCCGCCAAGAAGCCCAAGACCCCAAAACCGAAGAAGGCTGCCCCAGCCAAGAAAGCTGCCGCGAAGAAGACCGCTGCCAAGAAGTAAATTTGGGACAGCAACCGTACTGTTGTAAAACAGTATCTAACATCCAATCAGTCCTTTTCAGGACTACCATCCAAGTTTAGAACAAAGAGTTGCACAGTCAATGATATTCCATTTCCATTTATTTCCAGAGGGAAATAAATCCCCCCGAAAAGTTACGTGCACTTTGCCACTGAATGGCGAATTCTTCCCGAACCCTTTCGCAAATCAATAAAATTGGCCAATCATGCACCCCTTTCTCTGCCAGCAACTGTAAAGCCCGGACAGGTAGGCGAGCACTGGCTGGCACTCACTGTAGCGGTGCATCCGTACCCAAAGCAAACCTCCACTAGAGGAACAGCTTTTGATACACTCGAATGATTCAAGGATTTGAAGAAGTCTATCGACTTAAAGGCTCCCCCA
Organism: Aedes aegypti; assembly: GCF_002204515.2. Lineage (NCBI taxonomy): Eukaryota > Metazoa > Arthropoda > Insecta > Diptera > Culicidae > Aedes > Aedes aegypti. The sequence goes on from NC_035109.1 coordinate 341,733,844, forward strand.
GATCTAAGCGACTTTTTACGGCGACAGCGACAAAAAAACGTCGCGATTTCGCAGCGATTCGCGTCGTGTCAGTCAAGATGGTTCCATAGAAGAGTGCTTGCAGCGACACAACAACGAAATCGTGTCGCTGTCGCCGTAAAAAGTCGCGTAGTTTTGGGGGAGCCTTATTTAAATCGGGTTGAGATTCGTAGCGTTGCCTTGTGAAACCAAAACATGTTTTCGCGGCAACCTGGAATCGAACCAAGGACCTTGCGATCGATAGGCCCGTGCGTTTTTAATACACTCAGGCAAATGGACTATCGAAATACATTGGATGCACTTATGAAAATTCGCCACAATAAATCGGGTTGAAATTCATAGCTTTGCCTTATGAAACCAAACATTGGCAACAAAAAATGTTTCTCGCAGCAACCTGGAATCGAACCAAGGACCTTGCGATCGTTAGGTCTGTGCGTACACCACGCGCCTACCGACGCCTGGATGTGAGTTGATGCTAAAACGAAACATAAAGCGTTCGTATGTCAAAATGCAAAATGTATGCATTTCGATAGTCTAGTTCACAGGTCCGTACGTACCGGACCTACTGGGCAGGCTGAGTATCGACATCCCAAGTAGAGCGGTCAAGTACAGTTTGCTGCTAATAACCAAAGTAATCTTGACAGCTGATCCAGTATGAGCGAACTGCCACTATTTTCCTTGCGGAATAATCAAATTACTCTTGTGGATGTTGCAAATTAAGTTAATTGGCAGTAAAATACTAAGCCCAGGGATTGGCTTCTGAAAATCTCAATCTTTCGGGGCCAATGGGTCGACCTTGCTCAGTATGTTTGATTTTCGTAATCCAATGCTGTTCCACTATTCCAAAGATGAGAGCAAATCAATACAGTGTAACTGATTTTAAGCGTGATTGGCGAATCGAACGCCTCACATCCCCCCATCGCAGTTTGGGTACGAGAGAAAGAGAGTGAGCACCGCCGCCATTTGCTTGCGTGCACCGAGAAAAATTTGCGGCTCGAAAATTTGGCCCTGAGCTCCTGACACTCAAATTGAAACCGGTAAATTACTTCCGCCGCTGTTACTACACGTGGAGCATTTCCGTTGGAGTGAACGCGTCTTCATTATCAAAATTTTTTGTGCTCATTCTTTTGATTTATTTCGCACATGGGATTTTGCGAATGCCTCTTCTTCTTCTCATTTTTCTTGGCCGGCTTCTCACTTTATTTTTTTATGTGACCATTTTGCTCACATGGCTTGTTGGGAAGTTGAACCCAGACACCTTCAGCATGGGTTTGCTTTGTAGCCACCGACTTTACCACTACACTAAGGAAGGCCTTGACTGCTATTTATCAACATTATGCTCTTCAAGTGCGTCTTACTGCCGAGTTTCAGATAATTTGGCCGATGCCAAACTCCAGATGCCAAAATAAATCAGTGTTTCATTAAATTGATGTTTCTCTAAAGTAATTAAATCTAGGGTGAATTAAAAAAAATAAAACAAACCCACACATGTAGCAGCATCTACCTTACCTATTCAATTTGTAATCGATTAGTTAACTAATGAGAGATTAGAAACTCTTAAAATGCTGTTCCCAAGGAAATCTGGATTTATTGTGGTATGAATATTCAACAACTTAGGATTTTTTTTTGTATCCAATATGTTTGAGTGCAAAAACTTTCGGCAAGATTATTTTAGGCTAGTAAACTTTTCTTTCAAACTCTTGAGTCAAAAAGTTAGAGCCAAGCTCAAAAAATCAAACAAACATTGTTTGGTACTACATTGCTAATTATTGAGAAAAGTGAAACCTTTTTAAGAAGTTAGTACCGTAAAATGGGGTGTTAAGGACTCGTGGGGTTTTAAGGGATTGAACTTCTCCATCAAGTTTGAAAAGTCACAAAAACGTCGGAAGTCGATATATCAGTCATCTGAAATGCTTGCTTTGTTCGGAGGATTGTGAGCTGCATTATGTGATCGGGGATATCTATTAATATTAGGTATTGTGGAGTCTAGATATTGAAAACGATTCAAACCATTTTTGAAAGAATTTTATTGGCAAAAAAGATTTAACTACAAAACAATGAAACAATATTAACAAAACTATGTGAGTAACCCAGAACATAAGTATATTTAATTGAGATCACAACGCAGACAAAAGCTTTTGAAAATGTTATCTAGATTTCGCCTTTTAATATTTCTTATGGAAAAAGTTTCTTTTTGAAAGTTAGCGGGGTGTTAGGGGATTATCTTTTCTACTACTTTTTCCAAGTTACAAAACTCGTTCGATTTATGCCGATATATGTTCCATTATACTTTAGGCTTGTTCCGTGAAGTAACACTGCATTGTAAAGGTTAAGGGGACTATTTTGTTTGTTACTGAATATTACTAAAATGTCTAGCCCTGAAAATATGGGATTTTTTTTTTTTTTTTTTTTTTTTCTCAGAGGCACCCGAGTTGCGCGAAGAGTGAAACCAAATCTACCTATCGAACTGTCAAACTGTCTACCTATCGAGCAGACCAGCAAAACAAATAGGGGCTATTTTCGAAGACGAAGGAGAACAATCATTCAAAGAAGCAAATGCAAATATATAGGTTATGATCCTGTTGCATTCAAGTATCAAAACCAATTCAAGACAATTTCAATATCGAGTTAGGGAGAGTTAACTGTACCGTCAAGCTACCATTCACCGTGCATTTAAGAAAAATTTGCACTTCAAAAAAATATAAAACTATTCCAAATAATTTGAAGCGTACTAGAATACCACTACGTAGCGGGCAATTATATAATAATTCAGGGAAAAATCTAAAACTAGTGATGCATAACAAAAAATTAGTCAAAAATTATGTTTGAAAATGTCATGTTAAGGTCGCCTCGTACCGTTCTATGTGTCACCATTTACCGTGCGTATAGTTTTCGTCATGATTTGATTTTGTATCTTGAAGAAACGTTGTTAATGGAGCAACTATGTTGCTAGTAGTGTGCGCATTCATTTTTAAGAGTATTCAAATCTTCATTTACAATAAAAACTATACAAAGTTTAAAAATTGGCTAAATTATTATTTTTTAATTAAAATCGTTATAGGAGGTTTGACTGTATTGTCCAAACCATTCCATATTCACTTAAATTCTAAATATGAAGTAGTTTAATGACGACATAACAATAAATCTAATATTATCGCATAATTTCATGCCTTTTACACTATACACGGTAATAGGATCCATATATATTGAAAAGGATCCATTCACCGTGCATTTGGGTTTCGACTGAAACACAATAAAAATTCTAATTTGCATTAAATCTCATTGCTCATACGATGAAATACATCTTACTAATAATATCCACAGTGAAAACTTGTTGAAATTTTGAAAAATTTCATACTCTATCGTTAAAATAAAAAATGTGATTTTTTGGCGTTTCTACTAAGATTGTTGCAATATCTCGTTATCAAACAGAATTCACATGATTTTGTCTACATAAACTAGGTTTTTCAAAATTATTTGTGGCAAAAACTAGTTCGTTTCATCAGTTTTATCTTATTTTGCTGACCAAAGAATGATTTGTGAAAATTGTATGAATATTCTGTAGGAATTTGTATATGTGCACGGTGAATGGAGGCCGCACGGTGACTGGTGACTTAACGGTATATAGGTTATGATCCTGTTGCATTTAAGTCTCAAAAACAATTCAAGACAATTTTACGAAGTATTGACAGTTTCCAGATTAATAACTATGAAAGATTTAGCAGTTAAAAGAAAACGGTTTGCGTTTGCAGGAGTTCCAAGTTCGATAATATTGATGTATTATCTGATTGAGGTTGAGCATAACTTATGAAAATGAATGAAAGCATCAAAGTTATTGATCAAAAAGATTATGTTTTGTTGTTGGCAAAATATGGTTTCATTTGCGAAAGTCAAATTCCTTTACAACCCTGTTTTGCAGTTACGTCAAAAATCACACATTTTCATGATTATCTCAGAAATCTGCCATAGGATCCTCATAATTGTGTTTGGCACGCGACGAGAGAATCCAGTACTGACCCGATTTTGTCAGCCAATTTCAGATTTGTCAAAAAATTGGTATCGTCATGTTTTACCACGTACCCTCTTTAAAAGTCCATGTAACCATGTCGAAATTTGAAAAACGGGAACAAAATAAAATGACCCGATTTGGTCAGCCTAAAATTCATCGAGGGGCTGACAAAATCGGGTCCTTACTGTAGTAGGGCTGTCCTTTGTTTAATTATTGACATACTAGAAGTTGCTTGAAAACACCCCATTTTACGGTAGACATTTCATCATCCACTTTCAATACATTTCAATGAAACTGATTTGTTCAAAGTCATAAATGCTTGTTGTGGTTTGTAGATTCGAAGCTTGGAAATGTTCGTTCAAAACGATTTTCCCGGTGACCTTCTCAAATTCCCGGTTTTTTCCCGTCGGTGGATTCAAATTCCCGTCTCTCACCCGGTTCGGTGATTCGTTTTCCCTTCGTTTCGTTTCGGGTGCGCGAACACAATTCCAGTGCTTGTAAATATTGATTGCAACCGCATCCATTTCTCATAAGGTACAGTGTGGAACATGATGAAATATTTGTTCGTCCATCGCATTGTGGAACCGAGCGAGGCAAACTAAGAAGTTCCTAACGCAATCCTAATGGAATTTGATGAGTGGTAATAGGTAATAGGGAGTGGTACGACGAGCGTTCCGTACCTGACACTGAAGTCCGGAGTTGAGATGCATGCACGTGAGATTGGTATGGAAAGATGCACGCACTGGATTTCACCGGCGTGGCATCATAGCGGTTGTTGTTTTCGAACCGACCGAAGTACAACAAGTAAGTAACAACAGTAGTGCCACCCCGGGAAATGACAGTGCTGACTAGACTAGACTATGTATGTATATATATATATTGGCATTTTATGGTGTCTTCCAATCGGAGACGAGAATTTTCTCCCCAAGCCACGCCACCGCCGGACTGCAAAAGCGTGTAGTGCTTGTCCCATTAGATTACCCTTGCTTTTAGTGTGTGAACATTTGTCGTATCAACTCCTTGATGAGTGTGTTTGGTGGCCCTGAAAAGGGCCGTTTGAAGAGCGAAACTTTGGAATGCGATTTAACCTCCGAAACCGTACAGGGTGCGTCCCTGACGCTTCAGAGCGTAGACAACATCCATAGCGGTAACGGTTTTACGCTTGGCGTGTTCAGTGTAGGTAACGGCATCACGGATGACGTTTTCCAGGAACACCTTCAACACACCACGAGTTTCCTCGTAGATAAGTCCGGAGATACGCTTGACTCCTCCACGACGAGCCAGACGACGGATTGCGGGCTTGGTGATACCCTGGATGTTATCACGCAAAACCTTGCGATGACGCTTGGCGCCTCCTTTTCCGAGTCCTTTGCCTCCCTTGCCACGGCCGGTCATTTTGGATGAATTTGGTTCTGTGTTCGACGACGGTAGTACTGGAACTGATGGCTGCGCCAAGGTTGGTTGGTTGTTTGGTTTAACGAGGCTTTAACCGCAAAAGCGGTCATTCGCCTCTCGGTCATCTACGGAGTGTAAAACAGTTTTATTGTTAGAATCGCATTCATATTTTCGACGATTGACAGTTTCGCATGCATTTGATGTTTTTTCCCTTTTCACACTTTTGATTGTTTTCACAGTTCTTTTTCATCAACAGATTTATTTACTTCTTTTCCTTTTTTCCATTGTTTTTACATTGTTGTCCATTACATTTTTGATTCAACGTTTCCCATAGTTTTTTAAATTTGATTGAAAAGCTTCAACTCTTTCAAAAACTTGATCACTTTCCCTTCCCTCTCTTGTCCGTAACATAATATTTCCCCCAAACTGTTTTCGAGTCCTATCTCCTTACGCACTTTTTCGAATGCCCTGCATTCAATGAGCAAATGCTCCACTGTAATTATTGTGCCGCAATGCTGACACTTCGGCACCTCCCCTTTTTCCATCAACCACCCATGGGTTATCTTCGTGTGCCCGATACGCAATCGGGTTAGCACCACTTGTTCACTACGAGTCTTTCGGTCCCTCCATGCAGCAGTTGATGGTTTCACTCTTCTTAATTTCACTGATCGTTCTCGGTGCCAGGCCCCTTCCCACACATACTCCAGAATCTTCTTGCTCCAACTATTTCGATCGACGGCCGGTACCTGTCGATCCCGCACTTCTTCTCTTCTTCCACTATTCGCTAATGCATCCGCTTTCTCATTCCCATCAATTCCTACGTGTCCAGGGATCCAGCAAATCACCGCGTTCTTCTTCTCCATTTCAATCTGCACTGCTCTAATCCACGGATGTTTGGTGGTGTTCGCTTCGATCGCTGCCACACAGCTTGCGGAGTCCGTGAAGATGACAGCATTCTCTCCAGGTTCAACGGACTGAACAGCAAGCTGTAACGCCTTCGCTTCTGCCGAAAAAATCGTGCAACCCGTCGGCAGACGGGCACACCGCTCCTCTCCGTTGCAGTATATGCCCAGCCCGACTCGTTCCTCTTCGTCTACCGATCCATCAGTGAAAACATGCTTAAAGTTTACGTAGCTTGTTCTCGCTAAATCGATAAATAGTCCTTGTGCTTTGCTGGTGGCTTCTCCTACTTTGAATTGGGACTTAATAGACCAGTCAACCGTTGTTTCCGCAGACGCCCAGCTTTTTCTCAGCGGTCGGGGGAATTCCGCTACGGGCGGCAATTCCTCACCCGTCGCTTCTTCAAACATACCTTTCGCACGCGTTGAAATTGGCCACTCGTCTGAGTGGTTTGCAAATGCCTTTTTCTCTTCCAGCTTCGAAGCTTTTGCCACTAGTACTTGGCATGCCAAGTGCTCAAAAGGCAGCTCGCCAGACTCCGCACAAATTGCTACTATTGGGCTAGACCGGAACGCACCGGAAGCAATACGTAGCATATCGTTGTAAACAGGTTTCAAGATATTTGTTGCTTGCGTATTGCTCCGACTTACTATGCCCCATCCATGAAATATCTTCGGAATTATTAGGGCCTTTCCGATGTACAGCAAAGTTGACCTTGTTCCGCCGGATCGACGTCCAATGATCCGAAGCAACGATGTTCGACTTTTACACTCCTTCTTGACCTGCACTGCATGTTCCTTGAAGTCGAATCTGCTGTTGATCGTCACCCCAAGCACTTTGGTACTTTTAACCAGTGGTATGCTGGCTCCATTTAGTTTCACTTCTGGAAGGTTTGCGTGTTTCAACTTTTTGCAAATGTGAAGGTGCTTCGATTTTTCAGCAGCAATTTTAAGGCCGCTGTCATTGGCCCAGTTTCCTATCCATGAAACGACTTCTTGTACCTTTTTCCTGACTGCCTTTTGGTTCAGACCGGAGATGACTACGACAATATCGTCAGCATAAACAAAGAAGCGCAGCACGCGCGATGGACTACTCTCCGAAACCCTGCCAAATACAGAGTTCATGCCGATCACGAAGAGAGTCACTGCCAGCACTGATCCTTGTGGTACGCCGTTGGTTTGTTTCTTCCTATCAGAGAAGGTCCCTCCAATTGCCACTCGAAAGTACCTATCTCTGAGGTAGTCTTGAACAAACTCCATCAACCTTCCGTGAATTCCCCAGTTCTGCAGCTGTCTTACTATTGCCTTGTTGGAGATGTGATCGTAAGCCTTGCTGATGTCCAGAGAAACTAAGTCGATGTGCTGCTTTTTTCCTAGAGCCTCGTCAACGCATGCTTCCAGATCCGCTAGATACATATCGATGCCTCTTCCCTGACGGAACCCATATTGTCGTGGATCCAACAGCTGGTTTGATTCAATTACCTCAACGAGCCGCCGGTTGACAATCCGTTCTACCGTCTTCCCAGCACAGCTCATCAATGTGATGGGACGTTGATTGCCGAGGATCTTGGGGTCTTTACCAGGTTTGGGTAACGGGATAACTGTACCTTCCTTCCACTCATGTGGAATTTTTCCCGACTTCCAAACCTCATTGATAAGCTTCAAGAAACCGACTTTGGCCTTATATGGGAGGTGTTTCAACATTGGGTATCCGAGAGAATCAGGCCCAACGGATTGCCCTTTACCCTGGTCTATTGCCCACAACAGCTCTTCCATGGAGATATCCCTATTGAACAGCCCTTCAATTTTGGGAGTATCTGCCATGGGCTCGGCCGCAATCATCTCTTCAGGTCCGTATATCTGCTCAAGATAATCAGCCATTGTGTTTGCAATTTCTTTGGGGTCCTCCAAAAACACGTCATTCAGCCGAAGGGTTGGTGCCGTTACTTGATTCTTCCCGCTCAACGCTTTCACGTTACGCCAGATGAGGCTCACTGGAGTGTCTGGATTGAACGAATTAGTAAACTCGTCCCAGGATGCTTTTTTCGCTTTATTGATGACTCGTCTGCAGTTGTTTCTCGCTAGCTTGAACTCTTTAACAGCTTCGGCCTTTTCCGGGTGATGGTCGGGTAGCTTTTTTACCTTACGTAGCTTTTTCCTCCGGTACTTTACGTTGTTTTCCACTTCCGGGTTCCACCAGTGAACCGATTTTCTCCCAACATTCGAGCTGGTTCGAGGAATGAATTTCTCCGCACTTGACTTCACGAGCTTGGTGAACTCAGCGATGCTGGAAAACTGGTAACTTTTCTTCTCGATGGAGTTCTCAAAACCCTTCCAATCCGCCTTGTTGTACATCCATTGCCGCCTTTTAGTCTGCTTAGCAACTTCAGCTCCAGTAACGGATATTATGATCGGGAAATGATCACTACCTCGGTTATCTTCATCCACTGTCCAGCTCAGTTTATACCCAATCTCCGTTGATACAATGGTGAGGTCGATTGCAGATAACTTTCCGCTGACAGGATCTAATCGGGTACCTTGTCCGGAATTCAAAATCACTAGGTCGTGATCAACCACGAACTCTAGGATTGCTTTTCCCTTATTGTCTGATTTATTGGAGCCCCAAGCCTCATGGTGGGCATTAAGGTCTCCCATCACCACTAGCGGATACTTGCTTGCCAGCACAATCGACGCTAAGATGTCTTCCACCATTTGGACAGTCATTTTATCTGGAGGGATGTATAGAGAAACCAGAGTGGCTTCTATTGGATAAAGGATCGTTGCTGCTACTGCTGGTATGGAAGAGTCTAATACCACGGGAGACGGATCGAAAGACTTACGCACTGCAAGAGCGACGCCCCGCACCGTGCTGTTTTCCGGATCCACACGATTAAACCATACGTATTCTTCCCGGAGGAAGCGCCCAAGAAACGAGTTGTCACTGTTTTTAGTCTCCTGCAGAGCGATAGCTACAGGAGGATTTTCACGCACTAATAACAAAAGTTCATCCTGACGGCCTTTAAGGCCGTTAATGTTCCACTGCACTGCAAACACTTTTGGGGGGCTACAACTATGCTGTTCACTACTTCGACTGTTACATGCGGCTTGATTGCGGTTTCGTTGGGCCATACCTGGATCTTTGAGGAAGAGGTGAACTCACCTCGCCACCAATAGCTCCCGTCGATTCGTAGTTGCTACCCGACATTAATTCCGAATCGTTCCCGTTCGTATTCCGCTTGTAGGGAGGGGAGATTTCTCCGGATCCTCCTTGCTGCTTCCTTTTCGCCAACTTGTCCTTCTTGTCGATTTCTTCTGCCTCCATCTCCGAATCGGTTACCTTCATGACTTGGATCGTTCGTTCCTTCTTGCTCCGCTTATGCTTCTTCGTCGAAAGCTCCTCGACGATTTTTCGGAGCTTCGCCAATTCCTGGTCGACTCCTTTCATCCGCTCCACTTCAGCCCGCAAAACTTGAATTTCCCGATCCTTTTCGTCCTGATGCAATCGATTCTGAGCACCGGAAACCCCAGCATACGATTTTTCGCCATGGACCCGGTCGTACTCCTTTTTCGCGTCAATGAACGACACGCCGGTGTTGACCTTGATCCGGATGATTTCCTCCTCCTTCTGGAACACCTTACATTTCTTGCTGTTCGACTGATGCCCTTCGCCACAATGCAAACAATGCGGAGGCGATGCACAGCCGGCCTCGAGATCGATTGGGTGACTTTTCGAACAATTTCGACACCGTTCCTGCCCCTGGCAACGCAATTTTGTGTGACCGTACGCGAAACACTTGTAACAAACCATTGGGGAGGGATAATACACACGGGTGGGAACTCGAAGCGAACCGAACCAAATATGCTTCGGGATAACAGTTCCACTGATGGTCAAAATAAGGGTAGGGGTATTTACTCTTACCTTTCCATCCTGTCGTGTGATTCGGTGGACATTCGTCACGCCCTGGCTGCTCAACTCCGTTTCAAGCAATTCCTTGCTCATGTTGATCGCTTCCGGGCAGCTGACAACGCATTTGACGAAATTCATCGTCGGATGCAATTGAATCGCCACCTTGGTGCCATCAATCAGCTCCGTCATCTGCATCAACTTTTGTACTTTCGCTTCACTTCGCACTTTCAACACGTACCGCGAACCTCTGTTTTCGGTGTACGTCTCGTCCAATTTTCCACCGGCGGCATGTTCCAGCGACCGCCCGATAACGAACGGATTGTCCGGGAACTTTCCTCCGTCTTTCGCCACCATCGACATCACCACTAATTGTCCGTGATTACTGTTCGGATCCAACCATTCCGGTAATCTTCTCCCGTTACCGGAATTCCCCCCAGGGGGAGCGGCATTTACAGCCGCCATGGCCAACAGGCCGAGCTCCCACAATCACAACTCCAGACAATCAATTGTCTTCACTCACGCACTAGAGGAATTCTTCTTCTCCTTCCACGCACCGCAAAATCCTATTCGTTTAGGCACTACCAAACGTCGGCGAAATCAATTCGAACGACCACCACAACTTTTCACGGTTTTTGTTGTTTTCTTTTCCCACCCCGCAACGCCCTGCTGCACTGCAGCTCGCCGACGGAATCACTCCGGCTCGCTTCTTCTCTTCCTTTTGCTGTCACACAACGCAAATGCCAACGCTCACTGTGATCGCAACACGATCGCGGTTGAACACTCTTTCACACACTGACGGGTGGCACCGTCGAAAATAGGTCTCTCTCCTTTTCGCTTTTCCTTTTAGCTTCCGATTCGCACGTCTTATTCACTCGAAAACTATCACGCAACTGATGATGATGATGATGGCTGCGCCAAACACTAGCGGCCACTTTTATACCCACTCGAGGGTTGAGTTCTTCTTTCCTCTCTTGCTTTTTCTATTCTTCCGTGGCTTCCGATTGGTTGCCTGCATCGATATGAGCATATAAAAGAGGACTGCCTGGTTTTTTGACCCTCATTCTGTCGCTGCGTTTCAACTGATCCGTTTGGATTGAAAGCAAATTAATCATCATCTAACACAATGGCCCGTACCAAGCAGACTGCTCGTAAGTCTACTGGAGGAAAAGCTCCTCGCAAGCAGCTGGCTACCAAAGCCGCTCGCAAGAGCGCCCCAGCCACCGGAGGTGTCAAGAAGCCTCACCGTTATCGGCCAGGAACCGTTGCTCTGCGTGAAATCCGTCGCTACCAAAAGTCGACTGAGCTGCTGATCCGCAAGCTGCCATTCCAGCGTCTGGTTCGTGAGATCGCCCAGGACTTCAAGACCGATCTGCGCTTCCAGAGCTCGGCTGTCATGGCCCTGCAGGAAGCGAGCGAGGCCTATCTGGTCGGTCTTTTCGAAGATACCAACCTTTGCGCCATCCACGCCAAGCGTGTCACCATTATGCCCAAGGACATCCAGCTGGCTCGCCGTATCCGTGGAGAACGCGCTTAAATTCGGTCTGCATTATAGTTGCCATTCTCAACAAAACGGCCCTTTTCAGGGCCACTAGAGCATTCCCTAAAAGAGTTGTGTGAGCAATTTTCCCTTCAGTGTACCTAAAACTGTTTGTTCCCCTGGGGGAACGATTACTTCCTAAAGCCCCTTGACCTTCCTCCTACCACCGAACGATCATACTCTCAACACTGATGAGGGAGGTACGTCAACCAACCGACAACTCGAGTTGTCCCTTCATGCTTCGCTTTGCACACACTTTTGAATGTGCATCTCCAGCGCGGACTTCATTCTCTGGTACCGGCCGTATGTTTCCCCTTCTTCTTATGCTCTTTTCCGGATGCAGAAGCTTTCCCAGCTCGCCTCCCCTTGTTGCTACAAACTAGACAACTCGAACATCCAACATTGAAAGTTTGACCGTATGATTGAAACGTAATCTTTGGCTTGTTTACTTTGAAACACACCCCTATGATAGTTATAATTGATAATTGTGGGGTTTGGAAATTGATTGATTCCTTTAATATTAGGAGCTCCTGATATAGCCTTTCCTCGAATAAATAATACAAGTTTTTTTAAATACTACCTGCTTCATCAACTCTTCTATTGTCAAGCAGTAGATAGTAGAAAATGGGGCAGGAACTGGATGAACAGTTTACCCTCCTCTCTCTTCAGGAACAGCTCACGCAGGGCTGGCTGTTTCAATGTTTTATGTTTCTGTTTCGGCAAATTGAACTCCAAAAATCGAAAGTTCGAGGTATCCCGAACAGAACATTTAAGAAGCCCAAACGTTTCCCCCCGCGGAATCTAGGAATTGATTCAGAAATGGTCATAATATGGCCGATATCTCTTCATCGATCCTCTCTGTGGCTAAATTAGATAAATCTGCAATATTTCAACAACAACTCTCTAGCGGTGGACTGGATATTGTCGTCCTGAAAAGGACGGTTTTTGGTTTGATGCACGCAGTGTAACTTATGCCTTCTTTTCGGTTTTCTTCGGCAGCAAGACAGCCTGAATGTTGGGCAGAACACCACCTTGGGCGATGGTAACACCGGACAGCAGCTTGTTCAATTCTTCGTCGTTGCGGATGGCCAACTGCAGATGACGGGGAATGATTCTGGTCTTCTTGTTGTCACGGGCAGCGTTTCCTGCCAATTCGAGCACTTCAGCGGCCAGATATTCCATAACGGCAGCCAAGTAGACTGGAGCGCCGGCACCGACACGCTCGGCATAGTTGCCCTTCCGGAGCAGACGGTGAATACGACCGACTGGGAACTGCAATCCAGCGCGGTTGGAACGGGACTTTGCCTTTCCCTTAACTTTGCCTCCTTTGCCGCGGCCAGACATTTTGTGGTTGAGTTTGAGTGGACTTGAGAAACAAACGTTCACGAAGCGTTTTTTTTTTTTTTTCACGTTAAATTCATTTTATTTATAATTATTTGATAGTTACAATGCTTCTACATTTCGAGTGTTTTTACCTTGGGGTACTTCATCTCTTCTTCTCTGGTCAATGGTTTACATTTGTTTTTTTCAAATTGATAATAATCCTAATTTTCCAACATGGCTCTTCAGAGCACTGGTATCTTTGAATTTGTTAATTTTAATATTCTACCTAACTACTTTTACTAAATTTAATATTCTAGGGGTTGGGGAATAAGTCCCTGATGGCCGGCTGGCCAGATGCACGGCAGGAAGCTCTGAACCTATTGATGGACTCACCGAAGCGATCACTTAGTGTTTGGACGTCAGCCAGACGGTGGACCTCAGATGTTCGAGTTCTTGATGGAGTGTTCAAGATCATGCGAAGGAACTTGTTTTGTGTTCGCTGAAGCTTGAGATGGTGAGATTTTGCGCAACTCTCCCAGACCGGCATGCCGTACTCAATTACTGGACGGATGATTTGCTTGTAGACAGCAAGCTTATTCTTCAAGGACAGAGTTGATTTCCTGTTTATCAGAGGGTACAAACATCGCAGTAGGACGTTGCATTTTGTAACAGTTTTGTCAATCTGTTGTCTGAAGATAAGCTTGCTGTCTAGTGTCAAGCCAAGATATTCTGCCTCGTCAGACCATTCCGCTACTGACCCATTGAGGATGATTTTACAGTCCTCAGCCGGAACAAGTCTGGGGGATTTTGAATATGGGAATAGGATGACCTGGGTCTTCGCTGCGTTTACACAAATCTTCCAGCTGGTGAGGTAGTTGGTTAGAACATTCAGGCCTCGTTGGAGTTTGGATGTCAACGTTCGGGTAACCCTGCCACTATAGACGACTGACGTGTCGTCGGCGAACAGCGATAAGGTTCCGCCTTCTGGTAGTGGAGGGATATCGGAGGTGAAGAGGTTGAACAGCAGTGGTCCAAGTATGCTTCCCTGTGGAACACCAGCAGGGATTTCTTGAGGTGAAGCGTTGACTCCATTAATTGAGACCTGGAATGTCCTGTTTGTCAGATAGTTCTGGATTATTTTCACCAAGAAGCTGGGAAGATTGTATTGGTGCAACTTGTACACCAGGCCATCATGCCAGACGTTGTCGAATGCTTTTTCAACATCGAGCAACGCCATAGCAGATGATTTGGATAAAGACTTGTTCCGTCTGAGGACGTTAGCTACTCGGGTCAGTTGGTGCACGGTGGATCGTCCGCGTCGGAAACCAAACTGTTCCTCGGGTAAGATGTTATTTTCTTCGGCAGATGATAAAAGCCGACGGTAGATTGATTTTTCAAAGAGTTTTGATAACCCCGAGAGAAGGCTGATGGGACGATAACTTTTTGGAGAGGAAGGATCTTTCCCAGGTTTCCGGATGGGTATAACTTTAGCTGACTTCCACATGGAGGGGAAGTAGCTAAGTCGGAGGCACTGATTGAAAATCAGTGCCAGATGTTGGTAAAACTGTGTACTCAAGTTCTTGAGTTCTAAGTTGAGGATGTTGTCGAAACCTGGGGCCTTCATGTTCTTGGCGGTTTTGATATAGGTCGACAATTCATCAGCTGTGATCTCCAATTCCTCCGAGAAGTCATTGGGGATCAGATGAAGGTTGTTAGCATGCTGAGCAACAGCAGCTTCATGCGGACTTACAAGATTAAGCCCAAGATTATGAGAGCTGATGAAGTGCCGACCTATCTCAGCTGCCTTCTCATCAGGAGTTATCAAACGATCTACATTGCTGTCGTTGCCGAGTGGAGTCAGCGGCGGAATGGGTCTTGGCTTGGTCTTTAGTATTTTGGTTAGTTTCCAGAACGGCTTAGCGCAGTCTGGGAGAGAACGGATCTTATTCGAAAACTCGCTGTTTCTGAGGTCCAACATTCTGGACTGGATGATTTTAGTCATTCGATTAACATCGGTTTTTAACGCAGGCAGACCAGTTCTCTGATACTGCCTGCGCGTAGTGTTTCGAAGCCTGATAAGATTTTTAGTGAGCCCATCTATGGTTAGAGTATTGCTTACCTGCCGTGCTGTTGGAACACACCGTTCCCTTGCCTGGGTGATTGCTTCCTCCATGGATCGCAGCTGCTGGTCGATGTCATCTGCAGACTCGGGACGCACCAGGTAGTTTACGCTGTCGTCAACGCACTGCTTGAATCGATCCCAGTCGACTCGGTGGTAATTGCGTCGGGTGAGTTGGTGCCGGTGGGCCGAGGAGTCAACTTCCGCCACCACCGGGAAGTGGTCCGAGCTGAGTTCCTGGAGCGTAACCGGCTGGGTGATGTTGGTCATATTGGAGATGTACAGGTCCAACGTCGCGTGAGCCCCGGACCGGGTCAACCGGGTGGGACTGTCCGGACTCAGGATGCTGTAGTGGCCTTCTTCCAGATCGTTGCCCCAGATGGTGCCGTTTCGATTCCGCCGAGTGTTGCCCCAAGCTTGATGTTTGGCATTGAGGTCGCCGGCGATAATGTACTGTCCCTGCCGCCGAGTTAGCTTGATGATGTCTCTTCGGAGGGTTTTTGCTGATTCCGCCGTGGCTTGTGCGGGGCAGTATGCCACAATCAGGGTTATGTCGCCGACGGAGGTGGAGATTTCCACTCCAACGGCTTCGATTATCTTGAGCTGGAGACTCGGCAGCAGGCGACAGTTAATGTTTCGACGCACAGCGATGGCAACTCCACCCCCCCTGGAGTTCGTCCGATCTAGTCGAATGATGCGGAAACCCGGAATGAACACACTTACCTCGGGCTTGAGGTTGGTCTCCGTAATAAGCGCCACATCAACCTCCTTTTCCTCAAGGAAGCTGCGCAGCTCGATTATTTTGTTCGGTAGTGAACAAGCATTCCAGTTGACCAGTTTTACCCTAGTAGCCATTTTCAATGACGAAAAGGCCCAGAGTGTAGATCTGGTCGAACCGGGATTTGCAGCTTCGCAGGCGAGCCACAAGATCGCTGAATATCGGTGCGAGTTGCTCCGATGAGTAGAGGGGGGCAGCATCCTCAGGGGGGAGAGGTGTGTTGTCCTGACGACGAAAACCAGGGGGAGGTTGATGCCATTGGTTGATGGGCGGGGCCTGGGAGCACTGGGCCTTGCTTGGGACGGATGCTGCAGCCGCGACCAGTCGTTGTTGTGGTTGAAGCGGTGGAAGCACCGGAATTGATCGCTGAGGCTTCGGGATTTGGGGAAAATGAGCACTGGTTAGCGGCGGAGGTGCCACTGTTTTCCTCGGTTGGTTTTTGGTGGAGGCCCGTTGCCGAATCACCAGGAATTCAGCACGCTTCGGGCAGTTCTTGTCGGTTGCCCGGTGCTTCTCGCCACAATTCGCACATTTGGGTTGGGATTCTTCCATTTGGTCGCAGGCTTCGTTCTGATGGTTTCCACCACACGTCGAGCAACGGGAGGCCATCGAGCAATTTCTGGTACCGTGGCCGAAGCGCAAGCAGTTCATGCATTGCGTTACCTCACGGTGCACTGGTTTGTACTTTTGCCATTCGACCACGGTACTGTTGATGATCTTGATTGCTCGCAGGTCCTTGAGTGTAGTGGAACCGTGCTCCAAGTGGACCAGATAGAGCTGGTCACGGTATTTGCGGGTCCTGTCGTGACGCGCGATCTTGTCCACCTTTACCGGCTTCAGGTCGTGGAATTCCAGTTCCTCAACGAGTTCGTCCACCGCCATGTCGTCGAGTCCACGTAGCAGTACCTTCAAGGGCTTGGTACCAGGCATATCGTGGGTGAAGAACTCCCACTTCCGCTTGGTGAGGAAGTCCTTCGCGTTGTCGAAAGACTCCTTCGACTCGAGCATGAGCTTGACACCCTCACTGCACAGGCGAAACGAGCCACGAAAGTACCCGTTTCTGATGCAGTCGCGAATTGAGGCACGCAGGTTCGGTGGATCTCCCTTCACAAAAATTGGCGGACACTTGCACTTCCGCTCTGGTTCCGTTGCGACGCACTGTTGCTTCGGTTTCCTCTTCTTAACCGCCACCGGGGAATTGCCGGCATCGCCGTCCGTCAACACCGAGTACATGTTGTTCGCGAACTTCTTCGGAGCCACTGTGTCGCTCGTGTTGCCACTCGCGGGACGCTTCTCACTTCCCTTACAACGCATTTCACTGCCACTCGCGGACCGACTCGAAATTACACTCGCGGCTACGCCAGCCGCTGTGTCACCCATCGCGGGACCAGGGGAAAATCTCTCCAACTCTTTTCACACTCTTTACTCGCTATCTCGCTTTTATAAGTATACGCACGTCCGTACTTGTCCGCTATCGGATACTGAATGTGTTCACGAAGCGTACGTAAGCGGTACTGATGGTGATTTCACCGGATGAGGGTATCTTTTATACATGCGTAGCCCTGCGCTGCACTCATACTAGGATGGTGCGAACGAAATGGATGAAGTAGCAAACGAAGCGAAGGGGCGGAACAGCGCTCACCATTCTACGGGTATAAAAGAGAACCGACTGGTTCGGTCGGGCATCAGTTTCAGTTTTCGTTTGGAATCTAAAACAACGTTAGCAGCACGATGGCACCGAAAACCAGCGGAAAGGCCGCGAAGAAATCCGGCAAGGCCCAGAAGAACATTGTCAAGGGCGATAAGAAGAAGAAGAAGCAGCGCAGGAAGGAAAGCTACGCCATCTACATCTACAAGGTGTTGAAGCAAGTTCACCCCGACACTGGCGTTTCGTCGAAAGCCATGAGCATCATGAACAGCTTCGTCAACGACATCTTTGAGCGTATTGCCGCCGAAGCCTCCCGCCTGGCCCACTACAACAAGCGTTCGACGATCACATCCCGCGAAATCCAAACCGCCGTCCGGCTTCTGCTCCCGGGAGAGTTGGCCAAGCACGCCGTTTCGGAAGGCACCAAGGCCGTCACCAAGTACACCAGCTCCAAGTAAATGACGACCGACACTGCGTTCAATCACACCAAACCAAAAGGCCCTTTTCAGGGCCACTATTTCAATCCCGAAAAAGAGTTGATTTTGAAAATCTGACACTAGACTGTTTTATCACACTATTGAACCGACTGAGGTAGTGTCACGGCGGTGACTTCATACGTGACAACACCCCCCTCTCTTATCAGTTTGAATTTATTCAATTCATTTTATTTATTCGATGTTATCAGTTTCAGTATTGATTAATTATAACGATTACAGTTGCAGAGATTTGGATCCCCATTCAGCTGCGTAATAAATAATAGGAACTTAATTGTTAAGCAGTATAGGGAAAAATCTGTTCACAAAAAAACCCTAGATCTAAGTTTTTCCATCCGTTTGAATTTAAAACAAGAAGATCCACTTCGTACGTTCAACATTTCTGCTGATTGCAAAAAAATGTTGTACCTTAACCACACTTCATTCACTAGCAGAACGTTTAAAGTTCAATATTTATGCTGATTGCCATGTTGCACCTTAACAACTTCATTTTTGCTATCGGTTGTGCTGCATGTTAGTAGTTTAGACAATTTTGACATCATAGGACTAGCTAGCTAGGCAGGCATGATGACAAGTTTCGTGGTTCGTTCGTTCTTCTTCTCAACGTATTGGAAAGAAGCTCATTATGTTTTCTAGCGTCCCATTACAAACGATCTCGTAAGAGCATCCCAGCAGTTCAGGCTATCATAATAACGTTTATCGAACAACAGTTGATGCAAATGGTATCGATCGGATAATCTCGATAATGCCATCAATCAGTTCCCATTGATGGGGCCCATTCACATAGTTCATGGGTGGGTGGTGTGTCTTCGAGATGTAACGGGTCAAACGAAATTGGGAAAACATTCTTATACACAATGGGTGGTGGGCGCGTTGCAAATGGTCATTGTTGGCGTTATGAAGTTTGCGAATGATGGTGACATGACACGTTGTGTGGTTGCCATTCGGCTTCCTGGCTCGGGTGTTGCTCAGTACTAGCACGGACAGACACGTTGAACAGCCCCTGAGGGCACTGTACACAAAAATATATCTCGATCGGGGGGAGTGTAGGGTGCAGTTTCTACACCGGGAACACGTGCCGTGGGGCATGTTAGGGACTTCCGAGAACAATTTGTCGCGAATTCAGCGCGACATGTCCGGTACTACTGCCGCCAGAAGAGATTGTATGGAATGTTCATTCGATGCAACTGCAGCTAGCAAAACCGATGCCTATTCGGGCAGATTTCGCACTAGCTCATTTGCAGATTCCACCGCAGGGAGGGTGCTTGCTTTGCTTGCTTGCTTCTTGAAGTAAAACATTCTCAGATAAGCTAGATCCATAGTAGCACGTGCACTGTCCTTTTCCAATGCAGTTGCCGCCGATGGCTGAGGCAATGCCAGCAATTTGCACACATTCGACCAACCAACAGTGCACAGGTGGAAGGTGATTAGTGTTTGGTGACATTGTTTTCCGGACAAAATGGCACAAACTTGTGTGACTGACGTCATAGTCGAGCCCAAGTTTTCGGTATGTTTGATGAAAAACATCAAATTAACATTGTTCAAAGTTTACTAAAACCAAACGCGTAACATCGCTCGTCGGCACTGGGAATGACTTTGTTTGAGGCTCATTAGGGGCCATTAGACACCGGCATACTGGCTATACCCGCATGTCACCGCAAAGAGCAACCATTCATGTTGCCAAATTCACCACCGCCGTGCAGGGTGGTATTGTTTCAATAGTTACTATTGATTGTTTTATCGAGCAAAGCCACACCATATGGCGCACGGGTGCTGTAAAGACATGTCTCAGCGGTGCTTCTCGCGAAACCGGCCCGATGTGGCGATGACGGGCTGCTAGCGAGACTCATGCACTCACCAAACGGACATACTAGACAGGCAAATACTTAGTGCGATTACCGGAAAAATGCGTTTTAAAAAGGTGTTACCAAAAATATGTACAATATTTCGCGAACAGTCATCCAGTGGACGACCATGTCTGCATCCCTAACACAGACGACGAAATCGAACACCGCACTGTTGCCAGAATTTCCGTCATTCATTCGTTTACTATCGCCATCGTGTGAGTGTTACTCTAGCTACCTATCGAGATGTCTGAAGTTGCCACTGAAGCCGCTGCCGCAGCCCCGGCTGCCTCGCCAGCCAAGACCAAGAAGCCAAGGGCCCCCAAGGGACAGGGCAAGCCGAAGAAGCCGTCGACCCACCCCCCAGTCAACGACATGGTTGTTGCTGCCATCAAAACCTTGAAGGAACGCAACGGATCGTCCCTGCAGGCCATCAAGAAGTACATCGCCGCCAACTACAAATGCGATGTCGCCAAGCTTGCCCCATTCCTCAAGAAGGCCTTGAAGAATGGCGTCGAGAAGGGCAAGTTCGTCCAAACCAAGGGCACCGGCGCTTCCGGTTCGTTCAAGCTGAAGGCTGAAGCTAAGAAGGCCGCCAGTGAGAAGAAACCGAAGAAGGCCGGCGAGAAGAAGGCCAAGAAGGCTACCGGAGAGAAGAAGAAGGCCACCAAGAAACCAGCTGGGGAGAAGAAGGCCAAGAAGCCAGCCGGCGAGAAGAAAGCCAAGAAGCCGGCTGCAGCCAAGAAAGCCAAAGCTGCTGGTGCCAAGGCTGCCAAAAAGGCCGGTGGTGTGAAGAAGGCTGCTGCTCCGAAGCAGAAGGCCACCAAACCTTCCAAGACCGCCGCCAAGAAGCCCAAGACCCCAAAACCGAAGAAGGCTGCCCCAGCCAAGAAAGCTGCCGCGAAGAAGACCGCTGCCAAGAAGTAAATTTGGGACAGCAACCGTACTGTTGTAAAACAGTATCTAACATCCAATCAGTCCTTTTCAGGACTACCATCCAAGTTTAGAACAAAGAGTTGCACAGTCAATGATATTCCATTTCCATTTATTTCCAGAGGGAAATAAATCCCCCCGAAAAGTTACGTGCACTTTGCCACTGAAT
The DNA here is from genome assembly GCF_002204515.2 of Aedes aegypti. Classification (NCBI taxonomy): domain Eukaryota; kingdom Metazoa; phylum Arthropoda; class Insecta; order Diptera; family Culicidae; genus Aedes; species Aedes aegypti. The sequence continues at coordinate 341,754,917 of NC_035109.1, forward strand.
GGCGAATTCTTCCCGAACCCTTTCGCAAATCAATAAAATTGGCCAATCATGCACCCCTTTCTCTGCCAGCAACTGTAAAGCCCGGACAGGTAGGCGAGCACTGGCTGGCACTCACTGTAGCGGTGCATCCGTACCCAAAGCAAACCTCCACTAGAGGAACAGCTTTTGATACACTCGAATGATTCAAGGATTTGAAGAAGTCTATCGACTTAAAGGCTCCCCCAGATCTAAGCGACTTTTTACGGCGACAGCGACAAAAAAACGTCGCGATTTCGCAGCGATTCGCGTCGTGTCAGTCAAGATGGTTCCATAGAAGAGTGCTTGCAGCGACACAACAACGAAATCGTGTCGCTGTCGCCGTAAAAAGTCGCGTAGTTTTGGGGGAGCCTTATTTAAATCGGGTTGAGATTCGTAGCGTTGCCTTGTGAAACCAAAACATGTTTTCGCGGCAACCTGGAATCGAACCAAGGACCTTGCGATCGATAGGCCCGTGCGTTTTTAATACACTCAGGCAAATGGACTATCGAAATACATTGGATGCACTTATGAAAATTCGCCACAATAAATCGGGTTGAAATTCATAGCTTTGCCTTATGAAACCAAACATTGGCAACAAAAAATGTTTCTCGCAGCAACCTGGAATCGAACCAAGGACCTTGCGATCGTTAGGTCTGTGCGTACACCACGCGCCTACCGACGCCTGGATGTGAGTTGATGCTAAAACGAAACATAAAGCGTTCGTATGTCAAAATGCAAAATGTATGCATTTCGATAGTCTAGTTCACAGGTCCGTACGTACCGGACCTACTGGGCAGGCTGAGTATCGACATCCCAAGTAGAGCGGTCAAGTACAGTTTGCTGCTAATAACCAAAGTAATCTTGACAGCTGATCCAGTATGAGCGAACTGCCACTATTTTCCTTGCGGAATAATCAAATTACTCTTGTGGATGTTGCAAATTAAGTTAATTGGCAGTAAAATACTAAGCCCAGGGATTGGCTTCTGAAAATCTCAATCTTTCGGGGCCAATGGGTCGACCTTGCTCAGTATGTTTGATTTTCGTAATCCAATGCTGTTCCACTATTCCAAAGATGAGAGCAAATCAATACAGTGTAACTGATTTTAAGCGTGATTGGCGAATCGAACGCCTCACATCCCCCCATCGCAGTTTGGGTACGAGAGAAAGAGAGTGAGCACCGCCGCCATTTGCTTGCGTGCACCGAGAAAAATTTGCGGCTCGAAAATTTGGCCCTGAGCTCCTGACACTCAAATTGAAACCGGTAAATTACTTCCGCCGCTGTTACTACACGTGGAGCATTTCCGTTGGAGTGAACGCGTCTTCATTATCAAAATTTTTTGTGCTCATTCTTTTGATTTATTTCGCACATGGGATTTTGCGAATGCCTCTTCTTCTTCTCATTTTTCTTGGCCGGCTTCTCACTTTATTTTTTTATGTGACCATTTTGCTCACATGGCTTGTTGGGAAGTTGAACCCAGACACCTTCAGCATGGGTTTGCTTTGTAGCCACCGACTTTACCACTACACTAAGGAAGGCCTTGACTGCTATTTATCAACATTATGCTCTTCAAGTGCGTCTTACTGCCGAGTTTCAGATAATTTGGCCGATGCCAAACTCCAGATGCCAAAATAAATCAGTGTTTCATTAAATTGATGTTTCTCTAAAGTAATTAAATCTAGGGTGAATTAAAAAAAATAAAACAAACCCACACATGTAGCAGCATCTACCTTACCTATTCAATTTGTAATCGATTAGTTAACTAATGAGAGATTAGAAACTCTTAAAATGCTGTTCCCAAGGAAATCTGGATTTATTGTGGTATGAATATTCAACAACTTAGGATTTTTTTTTGTATCCAATATGTTTGAGTGCAAAAACTTTCGGCAAGATTATTTTAGGCTAGTAAACTTTTCTTTCAAACTCTTGAGTCAAAAAGTTAGAGCCAAGCTCAAAAAATCAAACAAACATTGTTTGGTACTACATTGCTAATTATTGAGAAAAGTGAAACCTTTTTAAGAAGTTAGTACCGTAAAATGGGGTGTTAAGGACTCGTGGGGTTTTAAGGGATTGAACTTCTCCATCAAGTTTGAAAAGTCACAAAAACGTCGGAAGTCGATATATCAGTCATCTGAAATGCTTGCTTTGTTCGGAGGATTGTGAGCTGCATTATGTGATCGGGGATATCTATTAATATTAGGTATTGTGGAGTCTAGATATTGAAAACGATTCAAACCATTTTTGAAAGAATTTTATTGGCAAAAAAGATTTAACTACAAAACAATGAAACAATATTAACAAAACTATGTGAGTAACCCAGAACATAAGTATATTTAATTGAGATCACAACGCAGACAAAAGCTTTTGAAAATGTTATCTAGATTTCGCCTTTTAATATTTCTTATGGAAAAAGTTTCTTTTTGAAAGTTAGCGGGGTGTTAGGGGATTATCTTTTCTACTACTTTTTCCAAGTTACAAAACTCGTTCGATTTATGCCGATATATGTTCCATTATACTTTAGGCTTGTTCCGTGAAGTAACACTGCATTGTAAAGGTTAAGGGGACTATTTTGTTTGTTACTGAATATTACTAAAATGTCTAGCCCTGAAAATATGGGATTTTTTTTTTTTTTTTTTTTTTTCTCAGAGGCACCCGAGTTGCGCGAAGAGTGAAACCAAATCTACCTATCGAACTGTCAAACTGTCTACCTATCGAGCAGACCAGCAAAACAAATAGGGGCTATTTTCGAAGACGAAGGAGAACAATCATTCAAAGAAGCAAATGCAAATATATAGGTTATGATCCTGTTGCATTCAAGTATCAAAACCAATTCAAGACAATTTCAATATCGAGTTAGGGAGAGTTAACTGTACCGTCAAGCTACCATTCACCGTGCATTTAAGAAAAATTTGCACTTCAAAAAAATATAAAACTATTCCAAATAATTTGAAGCGTACTAGAATACCACTACGTAGCGGGCAATTATATAATAATTCAGGGAAAAATCTAAAACTAGTGATGCATAACAAAAAATTAGTCAAAAATTATGTTTGAAAATGTCATGTTAAGGTCGCCTCGTACCGTTCTATGTGTCACCATTTACCGTGCGTATAGTTTTCGTCATGATTTGATTTTGTATCTTGAAGAAACGTTGTTAATGGAGCAACTATGTTGCTAGTAGTGTGCGCATTCATTTTTAAGAGTATTCAAATCTTCATTTACAATAAAAACTATACAAAGTTTAAAAATTGGCTAAATTATTATTTTTTAATTAAAATCGTTATAGGAGGTTTGACTGTATTGTCCAAACCATTCCATATTCACTTAAATTCTAAATATGAAGTAGTTTAATGACGACATAACAATAAATCTAATATTATCGCATAATTTCATGCCTTTTACACTATACACGGTAATAGGATCCATATATATTGAAAAGGATCCATTCACCGTGCATTTGGGTTTCGACTGAAACACAATAAAAATTCTAATTTGCATTAAATCTCATTGCTCATACGATGAAATACATCTTACTAATAATATCCACAGTGAAAACTTGTTGAAATTTTGAAAAATTTCATACTCTATCGTTAAAATAAAAAATGTGATTTTTTGGCGTTTCTACTAAGATTGTTGCAATATCTCGTTATCAAACAGAATTCACATGATTTTGTCTACATAAACTAGGTTTTTCAAAATTATTTGTGGCAAAAACTAGTTCGTTTCATCAGTTTTATCTTATTTTGCTGACCAAAGAATGATTTGTGAAAATTGTATGAATATTCTGTAGGAATTTGTATATGTGCACGGTGAATGGAGGCCGCACGGTGACTGGTGACTTAACGGTATATAGGTTATGATCCTGTTGCATTTAAGTCTCAAAAACAATTCAAGACAATTTTACGAAGTATTGACAGTTTCCAGATTAATAACTATGAAAGATTTAGCAGTTAAAAGAAAACGGTTTGCGTTTGCAGGAGTTCCAAGTTCGATAATATTGATGTATTATCTGATTGAGGTTGAGCATAACTTATGAAAATGAATGAAAGCATCAAAGTTATTGATCAAAAAGATTATGTTTTGTTGTTGGCAAAATATGGTTTCATTTGCGAAAGTCAAATTCCTTTACAACCCTGTTTTGCAGTTACGTCAAAAATCACACATTTTCATGATTATCTCAGAAATCTGCCATAGGATCCTCATAATTGTGTTTGGCACGCGACGAGAGAATCCAGTACTGACCCGATTTTGTCAGCCAATTTCAGATTTGTCAAAAAATTGGTATCGTCATGTTTTACCACGTACCCTCTTTAAAAGTCCATGTAACCATGTCGAAATTTGAAAAACGGGAACAAAATAAAATGACCCGATTTGGTCAGCCTAAAATTCATCGAGGGGCTGACAAAATCGGGTCCTTACTGTAGTAGGGCTGTCCTTTGTTTAATTATTGACATACTAGAAGTTGCTTGAAAACACCCCATTTTACGGTAGACATTTCATCATCCACTTTCAATACATTTCAATGAAACTGATTTGTTCAAAGTCATAAATGCTTGTTGTGGTTTGTAGATTCGAAGCTTGGAAATGTTCGTTCAAAACGATTTTCCCGGTGACCTTCTCAAATTCCCGGTTTTTTCCCGTCGGTGGATTCAAATTCCCGTCTCTCACCCGGTTCGGTGATTCGTTTTCCCTTCGTTTCGTTTCGGGTGCGCGAACACAATTCCAGTGCTTGTAAATATTGATTGCAACCGCATCCATTTCTCATAAGGTACAGTGTGGAACATGATGAAATATTTGTTCGTCCATCGCATTGTGGAACCGAGCGAGGCAAACTAAGAAGTTCCTAACGCAATCCTAATGGAATTTGATGAGTGGTAATAGGTAATAGGGAGTGGTACGACGAGCGTTCCGTACCTGACACTGAAGTCCGGAGTTGAGATGCATGCACGTGAGATTGGTATGGAAAGATGCACGCACTGGATTTCACCGGCGTGGCATCATAGCGGTTGTTGTTTTCGAACCGACCGAAGTACAACAAGTAAGTAACAACAGTAGTGCCACCCCGGGAAATGACAGTGCTGACTAGACTAGACTATGTATGTATATATATATATTGGCATTTTATGGTGTCTTCCAATCGGAGACGAGAATTTTCTCCCCAAGCCACGCCACCGCCGGACTGCAAAAGCGTGTAGTGCTTGTCCCATTAGATTACCCTTGCTTTTAGTGTGTGAACATTTGTCGTATCAACTCCTTGATGAGTGTGTTTGGTGGCCCTGAAAAGGGCCGTTTGAAGAGCGAAACTTTGGAATGCGATTTAACCTCCGAAACCGTACAGGGTGCGTCCCTGACGCTTCAGAGCGTAGACAACATCCATAGCGGTAACGGTTTTACGCTTGGCGTGTTCAGTGTAGGTAACGGCATCACGGATGACGTTTTCCAGGAACACCTTCAACACACCACGAGTTTCCTCGTAGATAAGTCCGGAGATACGCTTGACTCCTCCACGACGAGCCAGACGACGGATTGCGGGCTTGGTGATACCCTGGATGTTATCACGCAAAACCTTGCGATGACGCTTGGCGCCTCCTTTTCCGAGTCCTTTGCCTCCCTTGCCACGGCCGGTCATTTTGGATGAATTTGGTTCTGTGTTCGACGACGGTAGTACTGGAACTGATGGCTGCGCCAATTTTTTTCATTTCATTAAATTCATGTTTATTTGCAATTTTTGGTTTACAAGGTAATTGGTTTACATGTCAAGAGGTTGACCGATAGGTCCTTCAGCTTTGGTCTTAAAGTTGGATTTTGATAGATGTTTTTGTTATTTTTGCGGTTTTACCCTAGTTGTTATATTGGCCGTATGGGCTCTGGTGGTTTTTAAAAGAAAATTTGTTATCCTAGCTACTATTTACAAGACTACAATAAAATAAAATTTGATAACCTAGGGGGGAACGAGGTCCCGGATGACCTGCTGGTCCGATTGGTGGCAACGAGCCCTAAATCTACCGATCGAGTCACCAAAGCGCTCCTCTAATGTTTTGATCTCGGCCAGACGGTGAACCTCGGTTGTCCTCGTTCTCGGAGGGCTGTTGAGGATCATCCGGAGGAACTTATTCTGGGTCCTCTGGAGCCTCAGATGGTGGGTTTTTGCGCAACTCTCCCAGATTGGAACGCCATATTCAATTACTGGAAGAATGACCTGTTTGTAAACAGCAAGCTTATTCTTCAGAGACAGAGTTGACTTCCGGTTGATCAGGGGGTACAATGCTTTGAGCAAGATGTTGCTTTTGGTGACCGTTTTGTCAACCTGCTGTCTGAAGAGAAGCTTGCTGTCTAACGTTAGCCCAAGGTAGTCGGCTGCATCAGACCATTCCACCGTTGATCCACCGAGGGTGATTTTACAATCCTCAGCCGGAACAAGTCTGGGGGATTTGGAATAGGGGAAGAGGATGACCTGGGTCTTCGCTGCGTTGATACAGATCTTCCAGCTGTTCAAATAATCTGACAAGACGTTCAGGCCTCTCTGGAGTCGAGATGTTAGTGCTCTCGTGAATCTGCCGCTGTAGACGACTGATGTGTCGTCAGCGAACAGTGACAGTGAGCCGCCTTCAGGGAGCTGAGGCATGTCCGAGGTGAACAGGTTGTATAGTAGGGGACCTAAAATACTGCCCTGTGGAACACCTGCGGGGATGTTGTGGGGGTCTGAGTTGACTCCATTGAGGGAAACCCTGAACGTCCTGTTAAACAGATAGTTTTTGATGATTTTCACCAAATAGGTGGGAAGATTGTATCGGTGCAGCTTGTACACCAGGCCGTCGTGCCAGACGTTGTCGAATGCTTTTTCAACATCGAGCAACGCCATGGCGGAGGATTTGGCAAGGGACTTGTTCCGCCTGAGGATGTTGGTTACTCGAGTCAGTTGGTGCACGGTTGAACGACCGCGTCGAAAGCCAAACTGTTCCTCGAGCAAGATGTTGTTTTGATCGGCTGCCGAAAGCAGCCGTCTGTTGATCGCTTTTTCAAAAAGCTTTGATAACCCTGAGAGAAGGCTGATGGGTCGATAGCTTTTGGGGGAGGAAGGATCCTTCCCAGGTTTCTTAATGGGGATGACTTTTGCTGACTTCCACGACGAGGGGAAGTAGCTAAGTCGGAGGCACTGATTGAAAATCAGTGCCAGATGTTGGTAGAACTGGAGACTCAATTGCTTGAGCTCCAAGTTCAGGATGTTGTCGAAACCTGGGGCCTTCATGTTTTTGGATGTTTTGAGATAGGCCAGCAACTCGTCGGCAGTGATCTCCAACTCCTCCGAGAAGTCGTTGGGAGATTGGTGTAGGTTAGCTGCGTGTTCGGAAACAGCAGCTTCGTGTGGGCTAGGAATGTCTAGCCCTAGATTGTGGGAGCTGACGAAATGCCGACCTATCTCAGCAGCCTTCTCCGCAGGGGTTATCAAGCGATCCTTAGAGTCGGTGTTGTCTAATGGGATCAACGGTGGAATAGGTCTGGGTTTGGATTTTAAAAGTTTGGTCATCTTCCAGAATGGCCTAGCACAATCTGGGAGAGAGCGGATCTTGTTGGAAAAATCATCGTTCCTGAGGTCCACCATTCTGGCCTTGATTATTTTGGATATGCGATTGACTTCGCTTTTCAACGCAGGCAGACCAGAGCGTTGGTACTGCCTGCGTTTGGTGTTCCTTAAACGAATGAGATCTTTGGTAACACGATCGATAAAAAGGGGGTTGCTCACCTGACCAGATGCTGGTACATGCTGTTCTCGGGCCACGGAGATGGCCTCTTCGACGCTCTGCAGGTGCCGGTCGATGTCTTCAGCGGACGCCAGGGGAGCCTCGTACTGGATGTTAGCGTCGACACACCGCTGGAATTGGCCCCAGTCGACACGATGGTAGTTGCGCCGGGTGACCCGATGCCGGTTGACCAGGGAACCAACTTCTGCCACCACCGGGTAGTGGTCCGAGCTCAGGTCCTGGTGAACGACCGGTTGGGAGATGTTGTCGGCCATGTTGGTCAGGAAGACATCAATGGTCGCATGGGCCCCGGACCGGCTCAGGCGGGTGGGTGAATCCGGGCTCAGGATGGTGTAGTGGCCTTCCTCCAGGTCCTGTTGTAGGATGAGGCCGTTCCTATTTCGCCGGGGGTTTCCCCAGGTCTCGTGCCTTGCGTTCAGATCGCCAGCCAGGATGAACTGCCCCTGCCGCCGTGTCAGTTTGACGAGGTCTTGCTTTAAGGCCGCCGATGTTCCGTCGTTGATGTTGGTTTGCTTCGGGCAGTACGCCGCGATGATCGTGATTGGGCCGATGGAGGTTTCCACCCGAACACCTACGGCCTCGATGATTTGGAGTTGAAAGCTCGGCAGCAGGGTGCAGTTGACGTTCCTCCGCAGAGCAACCGCAACGCCTCCACCTTCGGATCCGCACCGGTCAAGCCGCACGAGCCGGAAGTCGGGGATGAAGATGTTAACTTCCGGCTTGAGGTGCGTCTCCGTTATCACGGCTATGTCGATGCCTTCCTGGTCCAGGAAGGCGGACAACTCTCGATTTTTGCTCCGGAGGGAGCAAGCGTTCCAGTTGAGGATCTTGGTGGTGGCCTCACGGGCCATATTTGGATAAGAACGCAAATACCACCGAGTTGGCGGCGTCGATCTGTTCCGACTTGGAACGGCAGGCTCGTAGCCGTTGGAAAAGGTTCCTTGTGTATTCCAACATTTGCTCCGGCGTGTACAGGGAGCCGTCGTCGTCGGAGGGAGGAGGAGTGCCGGAAGCACTGGGTCCAGGATTCCCCCATCCAGGAGGGGGCGCATTCCGGACCGATGGAGCAGCGGCGGCGGCCGCGAGGCGTTGCTGAACGGAGGGGGCCGACTGGCGGGATGCCTGCCGGTGGGTTGGTTGAAGCGGTGGCAGATTGGGCACTTGGTAGCGGGGCGTCGGGAAGTGCTCCTCAGTCAGCGGTGGGGGTGGTTGGCGCTGGCGTTGCCGTCCCAGCTTCTTGGCGGACGCTTGCTGGCGGATTGCCAGAAACTCCGCACGTTTGGGGCAGTTGCGGCTGCTGCCCTCGTGGTTTGCACCGCAGTTGGCGCACTTCGATTCGGTGCCCTCCATCGGCTGGCAGGTCGAAGTGGCGTGCGCACCGGCACATTTGCCACAGCGGGGCTTCATATGGCAATTCCTGGTCCCGTGGCCGAACGCGAGGCAGTTGCCACACTGCGTCACGTCTCGTTTTTTCGGGCGGTAGCGCTCCCATTCCACCACGATGTGGAAGAGCGCTCTCACTCTTGTCAGGCCCGCCATGGTGGTAGACCCCTTCTCCAAATGGGCCAGGTAGAGCTGGTCCCGGTGTCGTCCTCCTTGTGCTCGCCGGATGGGGAACACACTCGTCGCCTTGAGTCCAGCCGCCTTCATTTCATCGATGATGGCCTTCGGGGTGAACTCCGGCAGCCCTCGGACGAGTACTTTGAACGGCTTGCTACCGGGGGCATCGTGGGTGTAGAATTCCACCCCTTTTGCCTTCAGCAGCTTGCCGGCCTTGTCGTAATCGGCGCCGGAGGCGCACATGATCTTAGTGCCGGTATGGCACAGCTTGAACAGTGGCCGGATGTTGTTGGCCGCTAGCTCGGATCGCAGCGCCGAGAGGTCCTTCGACGCCGTGAAGAGGGGGGGAACCTTCGCGCCCGGGGGGGCTTGGTCCACAGGCAGGGAGGCAAACTTGTTATTTGCCAGCAACCTGCTGTATGCCGCCGGGTTGGCATCTTCATTCCTGGCTCGTTTTGGCGCGCTGGTCTGCCCGCTGTCGGCCAGCGGGGCGGGGGTCGAGGCGGAGTCCGCCTTTTGCTTCCGATTGCGACCCATCGCTATGGGCCGCGGTTGCTCTGCTTCGACTAGCAGAGATGCTTTCTGGCTAGCCACCCCTAGGAGGTAGGTTAGCGCCGGAGAGCAGTCGCGGGAGCGGGAAATCGCGAAAAAAGAGTGCACTTCGCACACGCACGGAAGAGAATTCGAACTTGTCTCGCAACTCAAAAAGACACGCAACCGTTCACAACGGCAGTTCGATTCGGAATGATGGCTGCGCCAAACACTAGCGGCCACTTTTATACCCACTCGAGGGTTGAGTTCTTCTTTCCTCTCTTGCTTTTTCTATTCTTCCGTGGCTTCCGATTGGTTGCCTGCATCGATATGAGCATATAAAAGAGGACTGCCTGGTTTTTTGACCCTCATTCTGTCGCTGCGTTTCAACTGATCCGTTTGGATTGAAAGCAAATTAATCATCATCTAACACAATGGCCCGTACCAAGCAGACTGCTCGTAAGTCTACTGGAGGAAAAGCTCCTCGCAAGCAGCTGGCTACCAAAGCCGCTCGCAAGAGCGCCCCAGCCACCGGAGGTGTCAAGAAGCCTCACCGTTATCGGCCAGGAACCGTTGCTCTGCGTGAAATCCGTCGCTACCAAAAGTCGACTGAGCTGCTGATCCGCAAGCTGCCATTCCAGCGTCTGGTTCGTGAGATCGCCCAGGACTTCAAGACCGATCTGCGCTTCCAGAGCTCGGCTGTCATGGCCCTGCAGGAAGCGAGCGAGGCCTATCTGGTCGGTCTTTTCGAAGATACCAACCTTTGCGCCATCCACGCCAAGCGTGTCACCATTATGCCCAAGGACATCCAGCTGGCTCGCCGTATCCGTGGAGAACGCGCTTAAATTCGGTCTGCATTATAGTTGCCATTCTCAACAAAACGGCCCTTTTCAGGGCCACTAGAGCATTCCCTAAAAGAGTTGTGTGAGCAATTTTCCCTTCAGTGTACCTAAAACTGTTTGTTCCCCTGGGGGAACGATTACTTCCTAAAGCCCCTTGACCTTCCTCCTACCACCGAACGATCATACTCTCAACACTGATGAGGGAGGTACGTCAACCAACCGACAACTCGAGTTGTCCCTTCATGCTTCGCTTTGCACACACTTTTGAATGTGCATCTCCAGCGCGGACTTCATTCTCTGGTACCGGCCGTATGTTTCCCCTTCTTCTTATGCTCTTTTCCGGATGCAGAAGCTTTCCCAGCTCGCCTCCCCTTGTTGCTACAAACTAGACAACTCGAACATCCAACATTGAAAGTTTGACCGTATGATTGAAACGTAATCTTTGGCTTGTTTACTTTGAAACACACCCCTATGATAGTTATAATTGATAATTGTGGGGTTTGGAAATTGATTGATTCCTTTAATATTAGGAGCTCCTGATATAGCCTTTCCTCGAATAAATAATATAAGTTTTTTTAAATACTACCTGCTTCATCAACTCTTCTATTGTCAAGCAGTAGATAGTAGAAAATGGGGCAGGAACTGGATGAACAGTTTACCCTCCTCTCTCTTCAGGAACAGCTCACGCAGGGCTGGCTGTTTCAATGTTTTATGTTTCTGTTTCGGCAAATTGAACTCCAAAAATCGAAAGTTCGAGGTATCCCGAACAGAACATTTAAGAAGCCCAAACGTTTCCCCCCGCGGAATCTAGGAATTGATTCAGAAATGGTCATAATATGGCCGATATCTCTTCATCGATCCTCTCTGTGGCTAAATTAGATAAATCTGCAATATTTCAACAACAACTCTCTAGCGGTGGACTGGATATTGTCGTCCTGAAAAGGACGGTTTTTGGTTTGATGCACGCAGTGTAACTTATGCCTTCTTTTCGGTTTTCTTCGGCAGCAAGACAGCCTGAATGTTGGGCAGAACACCACCTTGGGCGATGGTAACACCGGACAGCAGCTTGTTCAATTCTTCGTCGTTGCGGATGGCCAACTGCAGATGACGGGGAATGATTCTGGTCTTCTTGTTGTCACGGGCAGCGTTTCCTGCCAATTCGAGCACTTCAGCGGCCAGATATTCCATAACGGCAGCCAAGTAGACTGGAGCGCCGGCACCGACACGCTCGGCATAGTTGCCCTTCCGGAGCAGACGGTGAATACGACCGACTGGGAACTGCAATCCAGCGCGGTTGGAACGGGACTTTGCCTTTCCCTTAACTTTGCCTCCTTTGCCGCGGCCAGACATTTTGTGGTTGAGTTTGAGTGGACTTGAGAAACAAACGTTCACGAAGCGTACGTAAGCGGTACTGATGGTGATTTCACATTAAATTTTTCATCATTAAATTCATTTTATTTTCATTTTGGATTTTTGTACAAAATTATTTTACATGTTAAGGGTTTGACCCCGAAGGGGTCCTTCAACTTTGTTTGTAATGGTTTTTGTTTGGCTGGTTTGATTTTGTGGTGTTACCCTGGTTTTTCTTGGCCTTATGGGCTCTGGTAGTTTTTTTTTTTTATAAAAAGAAAATTTGATAACCTAACTAACTATTTACACTACAAAAAATTTGATAACCTAAGGGGGAACGAGGTCCCGGATGACCTGCTGGCCAGATTGGTGGCAACGAGCCCTGAATTTTTCAATCGAGTCACCAAAGCGCTCCTCTAAAGTTTTGATCTCGGCCAGACGGTGGACCTCGGTTGTCCTCGTTCTCGGAGGACTGTTGAGGATCATCCGGAGGAACTTATTTTGGGTCCTCTGGAGCCTCAGATGGTGGGTTTTAGCGCAACTCTCCCAGATTGGTACGCCATATTCAATTACTGGAAGAATGACCTGTTTGTAAACAGCAAGCTTGTTCCTCAAAGACAGAGTTGACTTCCGGTTGATGAGTGGATAAAGTGCTTTTAGCAAGATGTTGCTTTTGATGACCGTTTTGTCAACCTGCTGTCTGAAGAGGAGCTTGCTGTCTAACGTTAGCCCAAGGTAGTCGGCTGCATCAGACCATTCCACCGTTGATCCACCGAGGGTGATTTTACAATCCTCAGCCGGAACAAGTCTGGGGGATTTGGAATAGGGGAAGAGGATGACCTGGGTCTTCGCTGCGTTGATACAGATCTTCCAGCTGTTCAAATAATCTGACAAGACGTTCAGGCCTCTCTGGAGTCGAGATGTTAGTGCTCTCGTGAATCTGCCGCTGTAGACGACTGATGTGTCGTCAGCGAACAGTGACAGAGAGCCGCCTTCAGGGAGCTGAGGCATGTCCGAGGTGAACAGGTTGTATAGTAGGGGACCTAAAATACTGCCCTGTGGAACACCTGCGGGGATGTTGTGAGGGTCTGAGTTGACTCCATTAAGGGAAACCCTGAACGTCCTGTTAAACAGATAGTTTTTGATGATTTTCACCAAATAGGTGGGAAGATTGTATCGGTGCAGCTTGTACACCAGGCCGTCGTGCCAGACGTTGTCGAATGCTTTTTCAACATCGAGCAACGCCATGGCGGAGGATTTGGCAAGGGACTTGTTCCGCCTGAGGATGTTGGTTACTCGAGTCAGTTGGTGCACGGTTGAACGACCGCGTCGAAAGCCAAACTGTTCCTCGAGCAAGATGTTGTTTTGATCGGCTGCCGAAAGCAGCCGTCTGTTGATCGCTTTTTCAAAAAGCTTTGATAACCCTGAGAGAAGGCTGATGGGTCGATAGCTTTTGGGGGAGGAAGGATCCTTCCCAGGTTTCTTAATGGGGATGACTTTTGCTGACTTCCACGACGAGGGGAAGTAGCTAAGTCGAAGGCACTGGTTGAAAATCAGTGCCAGATGTTGGTAGAACTGGAGACTCAATTGCTTGAGCTCCAAGTTCAGGATGTTGTCGAAACCTGGGGCCTTCATGTTTTTGGATGTTTTGAGATAGGCCAGCAACTCGTCAGCAGTGATCTCCAACTCCTCCGAGAAGTCGTTGGGAGATTGGTGTAGGTTAGCTGCGTGTTCGGAAACAGCAGCTTCGTGTGGGCTAGGAATGTCTAGCCCTAGATTGTGGGAGCTGACGAAATGCCGACCTATCTCAGCAGCCTTCTCCGCAGGGGTTATCAAGCGATCCTTAGAGTCGGTGTTGTCTAATGGGATCAACGGTGGAATAGGTCTGGGTTTGGATTTTAAAAGTTTGGTCATCTTCCAGAATGGCCTAGCACAATCTGGGAGAGAGCGGATCTTGTTGGAAAAATCATCGTTCCTGAGGTCCACCATTCTGGCCTTGATTATTTTGGATATGCGATTGACTTCGCTTTTCAACGCAGGCAGACCAGAGCGTTGGTACTGCCTGCGTTTGGTGTTCCTTAAACGGATGAGATCTTTGGTAACACGATCGATAAAAAGGGTGTTGCTCACCTGACCAGATGCTGGTACATGCTGTTCTCGGGCCACGGAGATGGCCTCTTCGACGCTCTGCAGGTGCCGGTCGATGTCTTCAGCGGACGCCAGGGGAGCCTCGTACTGGATGTTAGCATCGACACACCGCTGGAATTGGCCCCAGTCGACACGGTGGTAGTTGCGCCGGGTGACCCGATGCCGGTTGACCAGGGAACCAACTTCTGCCACCACCGGGTAGTGGTCCGAGCTCAGGTCCTGGTGAACGACCGGTTGGGAGATGTTGTCGGCCATGTTGGTCAGGAAGATATCAATGGTCGCATGGGCCCCGGACCGGCTCAGGCGGGTGGGTGAATCCGGGCTCAGGATGGTGTAGTGGCCTTCCTCCAGGTCTTGTTGTAGGATGAGGCCGTTCCTATTTCGCCGGAGGTTTCCCCAGGTCTCGTGCCTTGCGTTCAGGTCGCCAGCCAGGATGAACTGCCCCTGCCGCCGTGTCAGTTTGACGATGTCTTGCTTTAGGGCCGCCGATGTTCCGTCGTTGATGTTGGTTTGCTTCGGGCAGTACGCCGCGATGATCATAATTGGGCCGATGGAGGTTTCCACCCGAACACCTACGGCCTCGATGACTTGTAGTTGGAAGCTCGGCAGCAGGGTGCAGTTTACGTTCCTCCGCAGAGCAACCGCAACGCCTCCACCTTCGGATCCGCACCGGTCAAGCCGCACGAGCCGGAAGTCGGGGATGAAGATGTTAACTTCCGGCTTGAGGTGCGTCTCCGTGATCACGGCTATGTCGATGCCTTCCTGGTCCAGGAAGGCGGACAACTCTCGGTTTTTGCTCCGGAGGGAGCAAGCGTTCCAATTGAGGATTTTGGTGGTGGCCTCACGGGCCATATTTGGCGAGGAAGGCGAATACCACCGAGTTGGCGGCGTTGATCTGCTCCGACTTGGAACGGCAGGCGCGCAGCCGTTGGAACAAGTCCCTGGTGTACTCCAACATTTGCTCCGGAGTATACAGGGAGCCGTCGTCGGAGGGAGGAGTGCCGGGGGCACTGCGTCCAGGATTCCCCCATCCAGGAGGGGGCGCATTCTGCACCGGTGGGGCGGCGGCGGCGGCCGCGAGGCGATGCTGAACGGAAGGGGCTGGTTGGCGGGATGCCTGCCGGTGGGTTGGTGGAAGCGGTGGCAGATTGGGCACTTGGTAGCGGGGCGTCGGGAAGTGCTCCTCAGTCAGCGGTGGGGGTGGTTGGCGCTGGCGTTGCCGTCCCAGCTTCTTGGCGGACGCTTGCTGGCGGATTGCCAGAAACTCCGCACGTTTGGGGCAGTTGCGGCTGCTGCCCTCGTGGTTTGCACCGCAGTTGGCGCATTTCGATTCGGTGCCCTCCATCGGCTGGCAGGTCGAAGTGGCGTGCGCACCGGCACATTTGCCACAGCGGGGCTTCATATGGCAATTCCTGGTCCCGTGGCCGAACGCGAGGCAGTTGCCACACTGCGTCACGTCTCGTTTTTTCGGGCGGTAGCGCTCCCATTCCACCACGATGTGGAAGAGCGCTCTCACTCTTGTCAGGCCCGCCATGGTGGTAGACCCCTTCTCCAAATGGGCCAGGTAGAGCTGGTCCCGGTGTCGTCCTCCTTGTGCTCGCCGGATGGGGAACACACTCGTCGGCTTGAGTCCAGCCGCCTTCATTTCATCGATGATGGCCTCCGGGGTGAACTCCGGCAGCCCTCGGACGAGTACTTTGAACGGCTTGCTACCGGGGGCATCGTGGGTGTAGAATTCCACCCCTTTTGCCTTCAGCAGCTTGCCGGCCTTGTCGTAATCGGCGCCGGAGGCGCACATGATCTTAGTGCCGGTATGGCACAGCTTGAACAGCGGCCGGATGTTGTTGGCCGCTAGCTCGGATCGCAGCGCCGAGAGGTCCTTCGACGCCGTGAAGAGGGGGGGAACCTTCGCGCCCGGGGGGGCTTGGTCCACAGGCAGGGAGGCAAACTTGTTATTTGCCAGCAACCTGCTGTATGCCGCCGGGTTGGCATCTTCATTCCTGGCTCGTTTTGGCGCGCTGGTCTGCCCGCTGTCGGCCAGCGGGGCGGGGATCGAGGCGGAGTCCGCCTTTTGCTTTCTATTGCGACCCATCGCTATGGGCCGCGGTTGCTCTGCTTCGACTAGCAGAGATGCTTTCTGGCTAGCCACCCCTAGGAGGTAGGTTAGCGCCGGAGAGCAGTCGCGGGAGCGGGAAATCGCGAAAAAAGAGTGCACTTCGCACACGCACGGAAGAGAATTCGAACTTGTCTCGCAACTCAAAAAGACACGCAACCGTTCACAACGGCAGTTCGATTCGGAATGGTGATATGGTGGTGATTTCACCGGATGAGGGTATCTTTTATACATGCGTAGCCCTGCGCTGCACTCATACTAGGATGGTGCGAACGAAATGGATGAAGTAGCAAACGAAGCGAAGGGGCGGAACAGCGCTCACCATTCTACGGGTATAAAAGAGAACCGACTGGTTCGGTCGGGCATCAGTTTCAGTTTTCGTTTGGAATCTAAAACAACGTTAGCAGCACGATGGCACCGAAAACCAGCGGAAAGGCCGCGAAGAAATCCGGCAAGGCCCAGAAGAACATTGTCAAGGGCGATAAGAAGAAGAAGAAGCAGCGCAGGAAGGAAAGCTACGCCATCTACATCTACAAGGTGTTGAAGCAAGTTCACCCCGACACTGGCGTTTCGTCGAAAGCCATGAGCATCATGAACAGCTTCGTCAACGACATCTTTGAGCGTATTGCCGCCGAAGCCTCCCGCCTGGCCCACTACAACAAGCGTTCGACGATCACATCCCGCGAAATCCAAACCGCCGTCCGGCTTCTGCTCCCGGGAGAGTTGGCCAAGCACGCCGTTTCGGAAGGCACCAAGGCCGTCACCAAGTACACCAGCTCCAAGTAAATGACGACCGACACTGCGTTCAATCACACCAAACCAAAAGGCCCTTTTCAGGGCCACTATTTCAATCCCGAAAAAGAGTTGATTTTGAAAATCTGACACTAGACTGTTTTATCACACTATTGAACCGACTGAGGTAGTGTCACGGCGGTGACTTCATACGTGACAACACCCCCCTCTCTTATCAGTTTGAATTTATTCAATTCATTTTATTTATTCGATGTTATCAGTTTCAGTATTGATTAATTATAACGATTACAGTTGCAGAGATTTGGATCCCCATTCAGCTGCGTAATAAATAATAGGAACTTAATTGTTAAGCAGTATAGGGAAAAATCTGTTCACAAAAAAACCCTAGATCTAAGTTTTTCCATCCGTTTGAATTTAAAACAAGAAGATCCACTTCGTACGTTCAACATTTCTGCTGATTGCAAAAAAATGTTGTACCTTAACCACACTTCATTCACTAGCAGAACGTTTAAAGTTCAATATTTATGCTGATTGCCATGTTGCACCTTAACAACTTCATTTTTGCTATCGGTTGTGCTGCATGTTAGTAGTTTAGACAATTTTGACATCATAGGACTAGCTAGCTAGGCAGGCATGATGACAAGTTTCGTGGTTCGTTCGTTCTTCTTCTCAACGTATTGGAAAGAAGCTCATTATGTTTTCTAGCGTCCCATTACAAACGATCTCGTAAGAGCATCCCAGCAGTTCAGGCTATCATAATAACGTTTATCGAACAACAGTTGATGCAAATGGTATCGATCGGATAATCTCGATAATGCCATCAATCAGTTCCCATTGATGGGGCCCATTCACATAGTTCATGGGTGGGTGGTGTGTCTTCGAGATGTAACGGGTCAAACGAAATTGGGAAAACATTCTTATACACAATGGGTGGTGGGCGCGTTGCAAATGGTCATTGTTGGCGTTATGAAGTTTGCGAATGATGGTGACATGACACGTTGTGTGGTTGCCATTCGGCTTCCTGGCTCGGGTGTTGCTCAGTACTAGCACGGACAGACACGTTGAACAGCCCCTGAGGGCACTGTACACAAAAATATATCTCGATCGGGGGGAGTGTAGGGTGCAGTTTCTACACCGGGAACACGTGCCGTGGGGCATGTTAGGGACTTCCGAGAACAATTTGTCGCGAATTCAGCGCGACATGTCCGGTACTACTGCCGCCAGAAGAGATTGTATGGAATGTTCATTCGATGCAACTGCAGCTAGCAAAACCGATGCCTATTCGGGCAGATTTCGCACTAGCTCATTTGCAGATTCCACCGCAGGGAGGGTGCTTGCTTTGCTTGCTTGCTTCTTGAAGTAAAACATTCTCAGATAAGCTAGATCCATAGTAGCACGTGCACTGTCCTTTTCCAATGCAGTTGCCGCCGATGGCTGAGGCAATGCCAGCAATTTGCACACATTCGACCAACCAACAGTGCACAGGTGGAAGGTGATTAGTGTTTGGTGACATTGTTTTCCGGACAAAATGGCACAAACTTGTGTGACTGACGTCATAGTCGAGCCCAAGTTTTCGGTATGTTTGATGAAAAACATCAAATTAACATTGTTCAAAGTTTACTAAAACCAAACGCGTAACATCGCTCGTCGGCACTGGGAATGACTTTGTTTGAGGCTCATTAGGGGCCATTAGACACCGGCATACTGGCTATACCCGCATGTCACCGCAAAGAGCAACCATTCATGTTGCCAAATTCACCACCGCCGTGCAGGGTGGTATTGTTTCAATAGTTACTATTGATTGTTTTATCGAGCAAAGCCACACCATATGGCGCACGGGTGCTGTAAAGACATGTCTCAGCGGTGCTTCTCGCGAAACCGGCCCGATGTGGCGATGACGGGCTGCTAGCGAGACTCATGCACTCACCAAACGGACATACTAGACAGGCAAATACTTAGTGCGATTACCGGAAAAATGCGTTTTAAAAAGGTGTTACCAAAAATATGTACAATATTTCGCGAACAGTCATCCAGTGGACGACCATGTCTGCATCCCTAACACAGACGACGAAATCGAACACCGCACTGTTGCCAGAATTTCCGTCATTCATTCGTTTACTATCGCCATCGTGTGAGTGTTACTCTAGCTACCTATCGAGATGTCTGAAGTTGCCACTGAAGCCGCTGCCGCAGCCCCGGCTGCCTCGCCAGCCAAGACCAAGAAGCCAAGGGCCCCCAAGGGACAGGGCAAGCCGAAGAAGCCGTCGACCCACCCCCCAGTCAACGACATGGTTGTTGCTGCCATCAAAACCTTGAAGGAACGCAACGGATCGTCCCTGCAGGCCATCAAGAAGTACATCGCCGCCAACTACAAATGCGATGTCGCCAAGCTTGCCCCATTCCTCAAGAAGGCCTTGAAGAATGGCGTCGAGAAGGGCAAGTTCGTCCAAACCAAGGGCACCGGCGCTTCCGGTTCGTTCAAGCTGAAGGCTGAAGCTAAGAAGGCCGCCAGTGAGAAGAAACCGAAGAAGGCCGGCGAGAAGAAGGCCAAGAAGGCTACCGGAGAGAAGAAGAAGGCCACCAAGAAACCAGCTGGGGAGAAGAAGGCCAAGAAGCCAGCCGGCGAGAAGAAAGCCAAGAAGCCGGCTGCAGCCAAGAAAGCCAAAGCTGCTGGTGCCAAGGCTGCCAAAAAGGCCGGTGGTGTGAAGAAGGCTGCTGCTCCGAAGCAGAAGGCCACCAAACCTTCCAAGACCGCCGCCAAGAAGCCCAAGACCCCAAAACCGAAGAAGGCTGCCCCAGCCAAGAAAGCTGCCGCGAAGAAGACCGCTGCCAAGAAGTAAATTTGGGACAGCAACCGTACTGTTGTAAAACAGTATCTAACATCCAATCAGTCCTTTTCAGGACTACCATCCAAGTTTAGAACAAAGAGTTGCACAGTCAATGATATTCCATTTCCATTTATTTCCAGAGGGAAATAAATCCCCCCGAAAAGTTACGTGCACTTTGCCACTGAATGGCGAATTCTTCCCGAACCCTTTCGCAAATCAATAAAATTGGCCAATCATGCACCCCTTTCTCTGCCAGCAACTGTAAAGCCCGGACAGGTAGGCGAGCACTGGCTGGCACTCACTGTAGCGGTGCATCCGTACCCAAAGCAAACCTCCACTAGAGGAACAGCTTTTGATACACTCGAATGATTCAAGGATTTGAAGAAGTCTATCGACTTAAAGGCTCCCCCAGATCTAAGCGACTTTTTACGGCGACAGCGACAAAAAAACGTCGCGATTTCGCAGCGATTCGCGTCGTGTCAGTCAAGATGGTTCCATAGAAGAGTGCTTGCAGCGACACAACAACGAAATCGTGTCGCTGTCGCCGTAAAAAGTCGCGTAGTTTTGGGGGAGCCTTATTTAAATCGGGTTGAGATTCGTAGCGTTGCCTTGTGAAACCAAAACATGTTTTCGCGGCAACCTGGAATCGAACCAAGGACCTTGCGATCGATAGGCCCGTGCGTTTTTAATACACTCAGGCAAATGGACTATCGAAATACATTGGATGCACTTATGAAAATTCGCCACAATAAATCGGGTTGAAATTCATAGCTTTGCCTTATGAAACCAAACATTGGCAACAAAAAATGTTTCTCGCAGCAACCTGGAATCGAACCAAGGACCTTGCGATCGTTAGGTCTGTGCGTACACCACGCGCCTACCGACGCCTGGATGTGAGTTGATGCTAAAACGAAACATAAAGCGTTCGTATGTCAAAATGCAAAATGTATGCATTTCGATAGTCTAGTTCACAGGTCCGTACGTACCGGACCTACTGGGCAGGCTGAGTATCGACATCCCAAGTAGAGCGGTCAAGTACAGTTTGCTGCTAATAACCAAAGTAATCTTGACAGCTGATCCAGTATGAGCGAACTGCCACTATTTTCCTTGCGGAATAATCAAATTACTCTTGTGGATGTTGCAAATTAAGTTAATTGGCAGTAAAATACTAAGCCCAGGGATTGGCTTCTGAAAATCTCAATCTTTCGGGGCCAATGGGTCGACCTTGCTCAGTATGTTTGATTTTCGTAATCCAATGCTGTTCCACTATTCCAAAGATGAGAGCAAATCAATACAGTGTAACTGATTTTAAGCGTGATTGGCGAATCGAACGCCTCACATCCCCCCATCGCAGTTTGGGTACGAGAGAAAGAGAGTGAGCACCGCCGCCATTTGCTTGCGTGCACCGAGAAAAATTTGCGGCTCGAAAATTTGGCCCTGAGCTCCTGACACTCAAATTGAAACCGGTAAATTACTTCCGCCGCTGTTACTACACGTGGAGCATTTCCGTTGGAGTGAACGCGTCTTCATTATCAAAATTTTTTGTGCTCATTCTTTTGATTTATTTCGCACATGGGATTTTGCGAATGCCTCTTCTTCTTCTCATTTTTCTTGGCCGGCTTCTCACTTTATTTTTTTATGTGACCATTTTGCTCACATGGCTTGTTGGGAAGTTGAACCCAGACACCTTCAGCATGGGTTTGCTTTGTAGCCACCGACTTTACCACTACACTAAGGAAGGCCTTGACTGCTATTTATCAACATTATGCTCTTCAAGTGCGTCTTACTGCCGAGTTTCAGATAATTTGGCCGATGCCAAACTCCAGATGCCAAAATAAATCAGTGTTTCATTAAATTGATGTTTCTCTAAAGTAATTAAATCTAGGGTGAATTAAAAAAAATAAAACAAACCCACACATGTAGCAGCATCTACCTTACCTATTCAATTTGTAATCGATTAGTTAACTAATGAGAGATTAGAAACTCTTAAAATGCTGTTCCCAAGGAAATCTGGATTTATTGTGGTATGAATATTCAACAACTTAGGATTTTTTTTTGTATCCAATATGTTTGAGTGCAAAAACTTTCGGCAAGATTATTTTAGGCTAGTAAACTTTTCTTTCAAACTCTTGAGTCAAAAAGTTAGAGCCAAGCTCAAAAAATCAAACAAACATTGTTTGGTACTACATTGCTAATTATTGAGAAAAGTGAAACCTTTTTAAGAAGTTAGTACCGTAAAATGGGGTGTTAAGGACTCGTGGGGTTTTAAGGGATTGAACTTCTCCATCAAGTTTGAAAAGTCACAAAAACGTCGGAAGTCGATATATCAGTCATCTGAAATGCTTGCTTTGTTCGGAGGATTGTGAGCTGCATTATGTGATCGGGGATATCTATTAATATTAGGTATTGTGGAGTCTAGATATTGAAAACGATTCAAACCATTTTTGAAAGAATTTTATTGGCAAAAAAGATTTAACTACAAAACAATGAAACAATATTAACAAAACTATGTGAGTAACCCAGAACATAAGTATATTTAATTGAGATCACAACGCAGACAAAAGCTTTTGAAAATGTTATCTAGATTTCGCCTTTTAATATTTCTTATGGAAAAAGTTTCTTTTTGAAAGTTAGCGGGGTGTTAGGGGATTATCTTTTCTACTACTTTTTCCAAGTTACAAAACTCGTTCGATTTATGCCGATATATGTTCCATTATACTTTAGGCTTGTTCCGTGAAGTAACACTGCATTGTAAAGGTTAAGGGGACTATTTTGTTTGTTACTGAATATTACTAAAATGTCTAGCCCTGAAAATATGGGATTTTTTTTTTTTTTTTTTTTTTCTCAGAGGCACCCGAGTTGCGCGAAGAGTGAAACCAAATCTACCTATCGAACTGTCAAACTGTCTACCTATCGAGCAGACCAGCAAAACAAATAGGGGCTATTTTCGAAGACGAAGGAGAACAATCATTCAAAGAAGCAAATGCAAATATATAGGTTATGATCCTGTTGCATTCAAGTATCAAAACCAATTCAAGACAATTTCAATATCGAGTTAGGGAGAGTTAACTGTACCGTCAAGCTACCATTCACCGTGCATTTAAGAAAAATTTGCACTTCAAAAAAATATAAAACTATTCCAAATAATTTGAAGCGTACTAGAATACCACTACGTAGCGGGCAATTATATAATAATTCAGGGAAAAATCTAAAACTAGTGATGCATAACAAAAAATTAGTCAAAAATTATGTTTGAAAATGTCATGTTAAGGTCGCCTCGTACCGTTCTATGTGTCACCATTTACCGTGCGTATAGTTTTCGTCATGATTTGATTTTGTATCTTGAAGAAACGTTGTTAATGGAGCAACTATGTTGCTAGTAGTGTGCGCATTCATTTTTAAGAGTATTCAAATCTTCATTTACAATAAAAACTATACAAAGTTTAAAAATTGGCTAAATTATTATTTTTTAATTAAAATCGTTATAGGAGGTTTGACTGTATTGTCCAAACCATTCCATATTCACTTAAATTCTAAATATGAAGTAGTTTAATGACGACATAACAATAAATCTAATATTATCGCATAATTTCATGCCTTTTACACTATACACGGTAATAGGATCCATATATATTGAAAAGGATCCATTCACCGTGCATTTGGGTTTCGACTGAAACACAATAAAAATTCTAATTTGCATTAAATCTCATTGCTCATACGATGAAATACATCTTACTAATAATATCCACAGTGAAAACTTGTTGAAATTTTGAAAAATCAGTGGGGGTTGTGTACAAGACACGACCGCATGACGTTAACTACGCCATGTGATTTGCTGCATTTGAATATCCATATTATCAACCTTATAGAATGTAACGGTTTGTGAATTTAATAACAGTGAGAAGCTCTTCGTTCGGAAAAGTGCTTCAGTCATCGATATCGTCATCGCCAACGTAAATTTCAATTTGTCGTATTTTCAATTCTTCTTCTTCTTGGCATAACGTCCCCACTGTGACAGAGCCTACTTCTCAGCTTACTGTTCAATGAGCACTTCCACAGTTATTAACTGAGAGCATTCTTTGCCAAAGTTGCCATTTTCGCATTCGTACATCGTGTGGCAGGTACGATGATACTTTATGCCCAGGGAAATTAAGAAAATTTCCATTACGAAATTACCGACCGGGAATCAAACACAGACACATTCAGTATGACTTTGCTTTGTAACCGCGGACTCTTAAAACTCGGCTAAGGAAGGCTCCTATTTGCAATTATTCATAACATATCAGATATTGTATGATGTTACGAGAAGAATTAAGTGATTATAGCAAGTATGTGGTATTAGGAAATATTACACAATTAACTCTTTAGTACACATTTGTTGGCCTGGAAAGGGCCGATTGAATTGTTAAATTCGAGTAACACAGACATATTTTGACAGCGCACAGACTAAAATTATCCTCGCCCGAAGAGATTTGCGGTGGCGATGACGATGAACGCTTCTACAGGCGGCTTTGGCTGATTTTCTTCAGTCATCTCGTACAAATCTTGCATTACGGCACACTGATTCCCGCAGGTCCAATTTTCAAAGCGAGAGCCAATCTAGAAATCTTGTTCGATTTCACAAACCAGACGCTGGATTGGCAACTTGAAAATCTACATCTCAGCAGGCTTCTGGCAGCGAGCTACTCCTCGCTGAGCAGGTTCGGAGCACTTACCAGCTCGAAAGCGAAAATGGAATGAAACCGAATCTGACGTAGAAAGCATGTTTCATTACCTTAGAATAGCAAATGATGCTCCTCCCTTTCGTGTTCTTCTCTTTCTGATAGTCAAATCTGGGAAATGGGCATGTACCAATGATGTGTTGGGCTGAGAATTACTTGAAAATCTCAGAAAATGCTAATGCGTAAGAAATGAATGATTTGTCGGAAGGGTTGACATTTACTAAATATTCAATAATTAGCTATTGATAATCATTAGTTTTATTTATTATGAAGGTAAATTTCTGATCCATTATTACAATTACCAGAATTATTACAATCTTGAAGTAGATTCTAATAATTCTGGCAATTGTAATAATCGATCAGAAATTTACCTTCATAATAAATAAAACTTAATTATTAAGTTGTGAAACTTAATTATAAAACTGAGTTTAGTACAATAAATTCCACTAGAGTTTGTATCCTTTGACAGATACGCGTATTTCGACCTCAACTGTAAGGCCGTCTTCAGTGTCGTGTACTAGACTCGACTGTGCAATTTTGTTACATGTGATAATTTTCGTCATCGAAGTTGTCCCATAAAATATGGGAAAACAAAGACGCTGTTTGAAATGCCACTCTATTTTACAATCGTTGTGAAATGTTGAGCACTCATCCCAACGGCACTGCAGCAGCGTCCTCGAAAGCATTCTCAAATTGCCGTATTGTCAATTATTCGTAATAAATCAGTAATTGAATGATGCTATGAGATGAATAAAGAGATGTGGTAAACACATTAGGGAATATTACACAATCAACTCTTTAAAACACCTTTGTTGGCTCTGGAAAGGGCCGATTGAATTGTTGAATTTGCGTAACACGGACACATTTTGACGGCGCACTGGTTGCAATCCTCCTCACCCAGTGAGATTTGCGGTGCTGATGACGATGTGCGCTTCAACAAGCGGCTTTGGTCGATTTTCTTCAGCCATCTCGTACAAACTTGCCGCCGCTTGGTGATCAACAGCTTGCCTCTGGTAGCGAGGAGCTGAGCAGGTTTGGAGGAGCTCTTACCAGCTTGAAAGCGAAAACAGAATGAAACCGAATTCAACGAAGAAGGAATGCTTTATACCCTTAGAATAGCAGGTGATGCTCCTCCTTTCAAATTCTTCGTTTTCTTATCTGGGAAATAGGCTATATGAAACTGATGTCTGGGTAAGGGAATTACAAGATTAGCATTATGCTATTATTGCATCCCGACGGCACTGCAGCAGCGTCCTCGGAAACATCCTCAAATTGCCGTATTGTCAATTATTCGTAATAAATCAATTATTGTATGCTGCTATGAGATGAATTAAGAAATTATAGCAAGTATGTGATAAACACATTAGGGAATATTACACAATTAACTCTTTAAAACACATTTGTTGGCTTCGGAAAGAGCTGATTGAATTGTTGAATTTGCGTAAACACGGACACATTTTGGCGGCTTTGGTCGATTTTCTTCAGCCATCTCGAACAAATTAAAGAATATTACACAATCAACTCTTTAAAACACATTTGTTGGCTCTGAAAAGTGCCGATTGAATTGTTGAATTTGCGTAACACGGACACATTTTGACGGCGCACTGGTTGCAATCCTCCTCGCCCGGTGAGATTTTCGGTGCTGATGACGATGTGCGCTTCAACAAGCGGCTTTGGTTGATTTTCTTCAGCCATCTCGAACAAATTAAAGAAAATTACACAATCAACTTTTTAAAACACATTTGTTGGCTCTGAAAAGTGCCGATTGAATTGTTGAATTTGCGTAACACGGACACATTTTGACGGCGCACTGGTAGCAATCCTCCTCGCCCGGTGAGATTTTCGGTGCTGATGACGATGTGCGCTTCAACAAGCGGCTTTGGTCGATTTTCTTCAGCCATCTCGTACAAACAGCTTGCCTCTGGTAGCGAGGAGCTGAGCAGGTTTGCAGGAGCTCTTACCAGCTCGAAAGCGAAAACAGAATGAAACCGAATTCAACGAAGAAGGGATGCTTTATACCCTTAGAATAGCAGGTGATGCTCCTCCTTTCAAATTCTTAGTTTTCTTATCTGGGAAATAGGCTATATGAAACTGATGTCTGGGTAAGGGAATGACAAGATTAGCATTATGCTATTATTGCATCCCGACGGCACTGCAGCAGCGTCTTCGGAAACATCCTCAAATTGCCGTATTGTCAATTATTCGTAATAAATCAATTATTGTATGCTGCTATGAGATGAATTAAGAAATTATAGCAAGT
The DNA here is from genome assembly GCF_002204515.2 of Aedes aegypti. NCBI lineage: Eukaryota > Metazoa > Arthropoda > Insecta > Diptera > Culicidae > Aedes > Aedes aegypti. Next base: position 341,781,802 of record NC_035109.1, read on the forward strand.
ATGTGGTAAACACATTAGGGAATATTACAGAATTAACTCTTTAAAACACATTTGTTGGCTCCGGAAAGGGCCGATTGAATTGTTGAATTTGCGTAACACGGACACATTTTGGCGGCTTTGGTCGATTTTCTTCAGCCATCTCGAACAATTTTAAGAATATTACACAATCAACTCTTTAAAACACATTTGTTGGCTCTGAAAAGTGCCGATTGAATTGTTGAATTTGCGTAACACGGACACATTTTGACGGCGCACTGGTTGCAATCCTCCTCGCCCGGTGAGATTTTCGGTGCTGATGACGATGTGCGCTTCAACAAGCGGCTTTGGTCGATTTTCTTCAGCCATCTCGAACAAATTAAGGAATATTACACAATCAACTCTTTAAAACACATTTGTTGGCTCTGGAAAGGGCCGATTGAAATGTTGAATTTGCGTAACACTGACACATTTTGACGGCGCACTGGTACAAATCCTCCTCGCCCGATGAGGTTTGCGGTGGCGATGACGATGTGCGCTTCAACAAGCGGCTTCAGTCGTGGCGGCGTGTTGTTGTTTCATTCGCGTTCCATTGAAAACTGAGCTGAGAATGCGAAAGGCACTCGAGACTTGCTCGCTGACCATGTTCACAGTCTGACGGCAAAAAGAAGAATGAGCGAAGAAGCATTCATTTTCATTCATTAAATTCATTTTATTTTCATTTTGGATTTTTGTACAAAATTATTTTACATGTTAAGGGTTTGACCCCGAAGGGGTCCTTCAACTTTGTTTGTAATGGTTTTTGTTTGGCTGGTTTGATTTTGTGGTGTTACCCTGGTTTTTCTTGGCCTTATGGGCTCTGGTAGTTTTTTTTTTTTTATAAAAAGAAAATTTGATAACCTAACTAACTATTTACACTACAAAAAATTTGATAACCTAAGGGGGAACGAGGTCCCGGATGACCTGCTGGCCAGATTGGTGGCAACGAGCCCTGAATTTTTCAATCGAGTCACCAAAGCGCTCCTCTAAAGTTTTGATCTCGGCCAGACGGTGGACCTCGGTTGTCCTCGTTCTCGGAGGACTGTTGAGGATCATCCGGAGGAACTTATTTTGGGTCCTCTGGAGCCTCAGATGGTGGGTTTTAGCGCAACTCTCCCAGATTGGTACGCCATATTCAATTACTGGAAGAATGACCTGTTTGTAAACAGCAAGCTTGTTCCTCAAAGACAGAGTTGACTTCCGGTTGATGAGTGGATAAAGTGCTTTTAGCAAGATGTTGCTTTTGATGACCGTTTTGTCAACCTGCTGTCTGAAGAGGAGCTTGCTGTCTAACGTTAGCCCAAGGTAGTCGGCTGCATCAGACCATTCCACCGTTGATCCACCGAGGGTGATTTTACAATCCTCAGCCGGAACAAGTCTGGGGGATTTGGAATAGGGGAAGAGGATGACCTGGGTCTTCGCTGCGTTGATACAGATCTTCCAGCTGTTCAAATAATCTGACAAGACGTTCAGGCCTCTCTGGAGTCGAGATGTTAGTGCTCTCGTGAATCTGCCGCTGTAGACGACTGATGTGTCGTCAGCGAACAGTGACAGAGAGCCGCCTTCAGGGAGCTGAGGCATGTCCGAGGTGAACAGGTTGTATAGTAGGGGACCTAAAATACTGCCCTGTGGAACACCTGCGGGGATGTTGTGAGGGTCTGAGTTGACTCCATTAAGGGAAACCCTGAACGTCCTGTTAAACAGATAGTTTTTGATGATTTTCACCAAATAGGTGGGAAGATTGTATCGGTGCAGCTTGTACACCAGGCCGTCGTGCCAGACGTTGTCGAATGCTTTTTCAACATCGAGCAACGCCATGGCGGAGGATTTGGCAAGGGACTTGTTCCGCCTGAGGATGTTGGTTACTCGAGTCAGTTGGTGCACGGTTGAACGACCGCGTCGAAAGCCAAACTGTTCCTCGAGCAAGATGTTGTTTTGATCGGCTGCCGAAAGCAGCCGTCTGTTGATCGCTTTTTCAAAAAGCTTTGATAACCCTGAGAGAAGGCTGATGGGTCGATAGCTTTTGGGGGAGGAAGGATCCTTCCCAGGTTTCTTAATGGGGATGACTTTTGCTGACTTCCACGACGAGGGGAAGTAGCTAAGTCGAAGGCACTGGTTGAAAATCAGTGCCAGATGTTGGTAGAACTGGAGACTCAATTGCTTGAGCTCCAAGTTCAGGATGTTGTCGAAACCTGGGGCCTTCATGTTTTTGGATGTTTTGAGATAGGCCAGCAACTCGTCAGCAGTGATCTCCAACTCCTCCGAGAAGTCGTTGGGAGATCGGTGTAGGTTAGCTGCGTGTTCGGAAACAGCAGCGTCGTGTGGGCTAGGAATGTCTAGCCCTAGATTGTGGGAGCTGACGAAATGCCGACCTATCTCAGCAGCCTTCTCCGCAGGGGTTATCAAGCGATCCTTAGAGTCGGTGTTGTCTAATGGGATCAACGGTGGAATAGGTCTGGGTTTGGATTTCAAAAGTTTGGTCATCTTCCAGAATGGCCTAGCACAATCTGGGAGAGAGCGGATCTTGTTGGAAAAATCATCGTTCCTGAGGTCCACCATTCTGGCCTTGATTATTTTGGATATGCGATTGACTTCGCTTTTCAACGCAGGCAGACCAGAGCGTTGGTACTGCCTGCGTTTGGTGTTCCTTAAACGAATGAGATCTTTGGTAACACGATCGATAAAAAGGGTGTTGCTCACCTGACCAGATGCTGGTACATGCTGTTCTCGGGCCACGGAGATGGCCTCTTCGACGCTCTGCAGGTGCCGGTCGATGTCTTCAGCGGACGCCAGGGGAGCCTCGTACTGGATGTTAGCGTCGACACACCGCTGGAATTGGCCCCAGTCGACACGGTGGTAGTTGCGCCGGGTGACCCGATGCCGGTTGACCAGGGAACCAACTTCTGCCACCACCGGGTAGTGGTCCGAGCTCAGGTCCTGGTGAACGACCGGTTGGGAGATGTTGTCGGCCATGTTGGTCAGGAAGATATCAATGGTCGCATGGGCCCCGGACCGGCTCAGGCGGGTGGGTGAATCCGGGCTCAGGATGGTGTAGTGGCCTTCCTCCAGGTCCTGTTGTAGGATGAGGCCGTTCCTATTTCGCCGGGGGTTTCCCCAGATCTCGTGCCTTGCATTCAGATCGCCAGCCAGGATGAACTGCCCCTGCCGCCGTGTCAGTTTGACGATGTCTTGCTTTAGGGCCGCCGATGTTCCGTCGTTGATGTTGGTTTGCTTCGGGCAGTACGCCGCGATGATCGTGATTGGGCCGATGGAGGTTTCCACCCGAACACCTACGGCCTCGATGACTTTTAGTTGGAAGCTCGGCAGCAGGGTGCAGTTTACGTTCCTCCGCAGAGCAACCGCAACGCCTCCACCTTCGGATCCGCACCGGTCAAGCCGCACGAGCCGGAAGTCGGGGATGAAGATGTTAACTTCCGGCTTGAGGTGCGTCTCCGTGATCACGGCTATGTCGATGCCTTCTTGGTCCAGGAAGGCGGACAACTCTCGGTTTTTGCTCCGGAGGGAGCAAGCGTTCCAGTTGAGGATCTTGGTGGTGGCCTCACGGGCCATATTTGGCGAGAAAGGCGAATACCACCGAGTTGGCGGCGTTGATCTGCTCCGACTTGGAACGGCAGGCGCGCAGCCGTTGGAACAAGTCCCTGGTGTACTCCAACATTTGCTCCGGAGTGTACAGGGAGCCGTCGTCGGAGGGAGGAGTGCCGGGGACACTGCGTCCAGGATTCCCCCATCCAGGAGGGGGCGCATTCTGCACCGGAGGGGCGGCGGCGGCGGCCGCGAGGCGATGCTGAACGGAAGGGGCCGACTGGCGGGATGCCTGCCGGTGGGTTGGTTGGAGCGGTGGCAGATTGGGCACTTGGTAGCGGGGCGTCGGGAAGTGCTCCTCAGTCAGCGGTGGGGGTGGTTGGCGCTGGCGTTGCCGTCCCAGCTTCTTGGCGGACGCTTGCTGGCGGATTGCCAGAAACTCCGCACGTTTGGGGCAGTTGCGGCTGCTGCCCTCGTGGTTGGCGCCACAGTTGGCGCACTTCGGCTCGATGCCCTCCATCGGTTGGCAAGTCGTGGTGGCGTGCGCACCGGCACATTTGCCACAGCGGGGCTTCATGTGGCAGTTTCGTGTCCCGTGACCGAGCGCGAGGCAGTTGCCACACTGCGTCACGTCTCGCTTCTTCGGGCGGTAGCGCTCCCATTCCACCACGATGTGGAAGAGCGCTTTCACCCTCGTCAGGCCCGCCATGGTGGTGGACCCCTTCTCCAAGTGGGCCAGGTAGAGCTGGTCCCGATGTCGTCCTCCTTGTGCTCTCCGGATGGGGAACACATTCGTTGGCTTGAGTCCAGCCGCCTTCATTTCGTCCACGATTGCCTCCGGGGTGAACTCCGGCAGCCCTCGGACGAGAACTTTCAACGGCTTGCTGCCGGGGGCATCGTGGGTGTAGAATTCCACCCCTTTTGCCTTCAGCAGCTTGCCGGCCTTGTCGAAGTCGGCGCCCGAAGCGCACATGATTTTGGTGCCGGTATGGCACAGCTTGAACAGCGGCCGGATGTTGTTGGCCGCTAGCTCGGATCGCAGCGCCGAGAGGTCCTTCGACGCCGTGAAGAGGGGGGGAACCTTCGCGCCCGGGGGGGCTTGGTCCACAGGCAGGGAGGCAAACTTGTTATTTGCCAGCAGCCTGCTGTATGCCGCCGGGTTGGCATCTTCGTTTCTGGCTCGTTTCGGCGCGCTGGTCTGCCCGCTGTCGGCCAGCGGGGCGGGGGTCGAGGCGGAGTCCGCCTTTTGCTTCCGATTGCGACCCATCGCTATGGGCCGCGGTTGCTCTGCTTCGACTAGCAGAGATGCTTTCTGGCTAGCCACCCCTAGGAGGTAGGTTAGCGCCGGAGAGCAGTCGCGGGAGCGGGAAATCGCGAAAAAAGAGTGCACTTCGCACACGCACGGAAGAGAATTCGAACTTGTGTCTCGCAACTCAAAAAGACACGCAACCGTTCACAACGGCAGTTCGATTCGGAATGGGTGGCTGCGCCAATTTCATTCATTAAATTCATGTTTATTTGCAATTTTTGGTTTACAAGGTAATTGGTTTACATGTCAAGAGGTTGACCGATAGGTCCTTCAGCTTTGGTCTTAAAGTTGGATTTTGATAGATGTTTTTGTTATTTTTGCGGTTTTACCCTAGTTGTTATATTGGCCGTATGGGCTCTGGTGGTTTTTAAAAGAAAATTTGTTATCCTAGCTACTATTTACAAGACTACAATAAAATAAAATTTGATAACCTAGGGGGGAACGAGGTCCCGGATGACCTGCTGGTCCGATTGGTGGCAACGAGCCCTAAATCTACCGATCGAGTCACCAAAGCGCTCCTCTAATGTTTTGATCTCGGCCAGACGGTGAACCTCGGTTGTCCTCGTTCTCGGAGGGCTGTTGAGGATCATCCGGAGGAACTTATTCTGGGTCCTCTGGAGCCTCAGATGGTGGGTTTTTGCGCAACTCTCCCAGATTGGAACGCCATATTCAATTACTGGAAGAATGACCTGTTTGTAAACAGCAAGCTTATTCTTCAGAGACAGAGTTGACTTCCGGTTGATCAGGGGGTACAATGCTTTGAGCAAGATGTTGCTTTTGGTGACCGTTTTGTCAACCTGCTGTCTGAAGAGAAGCTTGCTGTCTAACGTTAGCCCAAGGTAGTCGGCTGCATCAGACCATTCCACCGTTGATCCACCGAGGGTGATTTTACAATCCTCAGCCGGAACAAGTCTGGGGGATTTGGAATAGGGGAAGAGGATGACCTGGGTCTTCGCTGCGTTGATACAGATCTTCCAGCTGTTCAAATAATCTGACAAGACGTTCAGGCCTCTCTGGAGTCGAGATGTTAGTGCTCTCGTGAATCTGCCGCTGTAGACGACTGATGTGTCGTCAGCGAACAGTGACAGTGAGCCGCCTTCAGGGAGCTGAGGCATGTCCGAGGTGAACAGGTTGTATAGTAGGGGACCTAAAATACTGCCCTGTGGAACACCTGCGGGGATGTTGTGGGGGTCTGAGTTGACTCCATTGAGGGAAACCCTGAACGTCCTGTTAAACAGATAGTTTTTGATGATTTTCACCAAATAGGTGGGAAGATTGTATCGGTGCAGCTTGTACACCAGGCCGTCGTGCCAGACGTTGTCGAATGCTTTTTCAACATCGAGCAACGCCATGGCGGAGGATTTGGCAAGGGACTTGTTCCGCCTGAGGATGTTGGTTACTCGAGTCAGTTGGTGCACGGTTGAACGACCGCGTCGAAAGCCAAACTGTTCCTCGAGCAAGATGTTGTTTTGATCGGCTGCCGAAAGCAGCCGTCTGTTGATCGCTTTTTCAAAAAGCTTTGATAACCCTGAGAGAAGGCTGATGGGTCGATAGCTTTTGGGGGAGGAAGGATCCTTCCCAGGTTTCTTAATGGGGATGACTTTTGCTGACTTCCACGACGAGGGGAAGTAGCTAAGTCGGAGGCACTGATTGAAAATCAGTGCCAGATGTTGGTAGAACTGGAGACTCAATTGCTTGAGCTCCAAGTTCAGGATGTTGTCGAAACCTGGGGCCTTCATGTTTTTGGATGTTTTGAGATAGGCCAGCAACTCGTCGGCAGTGATCTCCAACTCCTCCGAGAAGTCGTTGGGAGATTGGTGTAGGTTAGCTGCGTGTTCGGAAACAGCAGCTTCGTGTGGGCTAGGAATGTCTAGCCCTAGATTGTGGGAGCTGACGAAATGCCGACCTATCTCAGCAGCCTTCTCCGCAGGGGTTATCAAGCGATCCTTAGAGTCGGTGTTGTCTAATGGGATCAACGGTGGAATAGGTCTGGGTTTGGATTTTAAAAGTTTGGTCATCTTCCAGAATGGCCTAGCACAATCTGGGAGAGAGCGGATCTTGTTGGAAAAATCATCGTTCCTGAGGTCCACCATTCTGGCCTTGATTATTTTGGATATGCGATTGACTTCGCTTTTCAACGCAGGCAGACCAGAGCGTTGGTACTGCCTGCGTTTGGTGTTCCTTAAACGAATGAGATCTTTGGTAACACGATCGATAAAAAGGGGGTTGCTCACCTGACCAGATGCTGGTACATGCTGTTCTCGGGCCACGGAGATGGCCTCTTCGACGCTCTGCAGGTGCCGGTCGATGTCTTCAGCGGACGCCAGGGGAGCCTCGTACTGGATGTTAGCGTCGACACACCGCTGGAATTGGCCCCAGTCGACACGATGGTAGTTGCGCCGGGTGACCCGATGCCGGTTGACCAGGGAACCAACTTCTGCCACCACCGGGTAGTGGTCCGAGCTCAGGTCCTGGTGAACGACCGGTTGGGAGATGTTGTCGGCCATGTTGGTCAGGAAGACATCAATGGTCGCATGGGCCCCGGACCGGCTCAGGCGGGTGGGTGAATCCGGGCTCAGGATGGTGTAGTGGCCTTCCTCCAGGTCCTGTTGTAGGATGAGGCCGTTCCTATTTCGCCGGGGGTTTCCCCAGGTCTCGTGCCTTGCGTTCAGATCGCCAGCCAGGATGAACTGCCCCTGCCGCCGTGTCAGTTTGACGAGGTCTTGCTTTAAGGCCGCCGATGTTCCGTCGTTGATGTTGGTTTGCTTCGGGCAGTACGCCGCGATGATCGTGATTGGGCCGATGGAGGTTTCCACCCGAACACCTACGGCCTCGATGATTTGGAGTTGAAAGCTCGGCAGCAGGGTGCAGTTGACGTTCCTCCGCAGAGCAACCGCAACGCCTCCACCTTCGGATCCGCACCGGTCAAGCCGCACGAGCCGGAAGTCGGGGATGAAGATGTTAACTTCCGGCTTGAGGTGCGTCTCCGTTATCACGGCTATGTCGATGCCTTCCTGGTCCAGGAAGGCGGACAACTCTCGATTTTTGCTCCGGAGGGAGCAAGCGTTCCAGTTGAGGATCTTGGTGGTGGCCTCACGGGCCATATTTGGATAAGAACGCAAATACCACCGAGTTGGCGGCGTCGATCTGTTCCGACTTGGAACGGCAGGCTCGTAGCCGTTGGAAAAGGTTCCTTGTGTATTCCAACATTTGCTCCGGCGTGTACAGGGAGCCGTCGTCGTCGGAGGGAGGAGGAGTGCCGGAAGCACTGGGTCCAGGATTCCCCCATCCAGGAGGGGGCGCATTCCGGACCGATGGAGCAGCGGCGGCGGCCGCGAGGCGTTGCTGAACGGAGGGGGCCGACTGGCGGGATGCCTGCCGGTGGGTTGGTTGAAGCGGTGGCAGATTGGGCACTTGGTAGCGGGGCGTCGGGAAGTGCTCCTCAGTCAGCGGTGGGGGTGGTTGGCGCTGGCGTTGCCGTCCCAGCTTCTTGGCGGACGCTTGCTGGCGGATTGCCAGAAACTCCGCACGTTTGGGGCAGTTGCGGCTGCTGCCCTCGTGGTTTGCACCGCAGTTGGCGCACTTCGATTCGGTGCCCTCCATCGGCTGGCAGGTCGAAGTGGCGTGCGCACCGGCACATTTGCCACAGCGGGGCTTCATATGGCAATTCCTGGTCCCGTGGCCGAACGCGAGGCAGTTGCCACACTGCGTCACGTCTCGTTTTTTCGGGCGGTAGCGCTCCCATTCCACCACGATGTGGAAGAGCGCTCTCACTCTTGTCAGGCCCGCCATGGTGGTAGACCCCTTCTCCAAATGGGCCAGGTAGAGCTGGTCCCGGTGTCGTCCTCCTTGTGCTCGCCGGATGGGGAACACACTCGTCGCCTTGAGTCCAGCCGCCTTCATTTCATCGATGATGGCCTCCGGGGTGAACTCCGGCAGCCCTCGGACGAGTACTTTGAACGGCTTGCTACCGGGGGCATCGTGGGTGTAGAATTCCACCCCTTTTGCCTTCAGCAGCTTGCCGGCCTTGTCGTAATCGGCGCCGGAGGCGCACATGATCTTAGTGCCGGTATGGCACAGCTTGAACAGTGGCCGGATGTTGTTGGCCGCTAGCTCGGATCGCAGCGCCGAGAGGTCCTTCGACGCCGTGAAGAGGGGGGGAACCTTCGCGCCCGGGGGGGCTTGGTCCACAGGCAGGGAGGCAAACTTGTTATTTGCCAGCAACCTGCTGTATGCCGCCGGGTTGGCATCTTCATTCCTGGCTCGTTTTGGCGCGCTGGTCTGCCCGCTGTCGGCCAGCGGGGCGGGGGTCGAGGCGGAGTCCGCCTTTTGCTTCCGATTGCGACCCATCGCTATGGGCCGCGGTTGCTCTGCTTCGACTAGCAGAGATGCTTTCTGGCTAGCCACCCCTAGGAGGTAGGTTAGCGCCGGAGAGCAGTCGCGGGAGCGGGAAATCGCGAAAAAAGAGTGCACTTCGCACACGCACGGAAGAGAATTCGAACTTGTCTCGCAACTCAAAAAGACACGCAACCGTTCACAACGGCAGTTCGATTCGGAATGATGGCTGCGCCAAACACTAGCGGCCACTTTTATACCCACTCGAGGGTTGAGTTCTTCTTTCCTCTCTTGCTTTTTCTATTCTTCCGTGGCTTCCGATTGGTTGCCTGCGTCGATATGAGCATATAAAAGAGGACTGCCTGGTTTTTTGACCCTCATTCTGTCGCTGCGTTTCAACTGATCCGTTTGGATTGAAAGCAAATTAATCATCATCTAACACAATGGCCCGTACCAAGCAGACTGCTCGTAAGTCTACTGGAGGAAAAGCTCCTCGCAAGCAGCTGGCTACCAAAGCCGCTCGCAAGAGCGCCCCAGCCACCGGAGGTGTCAAGAAGCCTCACCGTTATCGGCCAGGAACCGTTGCTCTGCGTGAAATCCGTCGCTACCAAAAGTCGACTGAGCTGCTGATCCGCAAGCTGCCATTCCAGCGTCTGGTTCGTGAGATCGCCCAGGACTTCAAGACCGATCTGCGCTTCCAGAGCTCGGCTGTCATGGCCCTGCAGGAAGCGAGCGAGGCCTATCTGGTCGGTCTTTTCGAAGATACCAACCTTTGCGCCATCCACGCCAAGCGTGTCACCATTATGCCCAAGGACATCCAGCTGGCTCGCCGTATCCGTGGAGAACGCGCTTAAATTCGGTCTGCATTATAGTTGCCATTCTCAACAAAACGGCCCTTTTCAGGGCCACTAGAGCATTCCCTAAAAGAGTTGTGTGAGCAATTTTCCCTTCAGTGTACCTAAAACTGTTTGTTCCCCTGGGGGAACGATTACTTCCTAAAGCCCCTTGACCTTCCTCCTACCACCGAACGATCATACTCTCAACACTGATGAGGGAGGTACGTCAACCAACCGACAACTCGAGTTGTCCCTTCATGCTTCGCTTTGCACACACTTTTGAATGTGCATCTCCAGCGCGGACTTCATTCTCTGGTACCGGCCGTATGTTTCCCCTTCTTCTTATGCTCTTTTCCGGATTCAGAAGCTTTCCCAGCTCGCCTCCCCTTGTTGCTACAAACTAGACAACTCGAACATCCAACATTGAAAGTTTGACCGTATGATTGAAACGTAATCTTTGGCTTGTTTACTTTGAAACACACCCCTATGATAGTTATAATTGATAATTGTGATAAATGTGGGGTTTGGAAATTGATTGATTCCTTTAATATTAGGAGCTCCTGATATAGCCTTTCCTCGAATAAATAATATAAGTTTTTTAAATACTACCTGCTTCATCAACTCTTCTATTGTCAAGCAGTAGATAGTAGAAAATGGGGCAGGAACTGGATGAACAGTTTACCCTCCTCTCTCTTCAGGAACAGCTCACGCAGGGCTGGCTGTTTCAATGTTTTATGTTTCTGTTTCGGCAAATTGAACTCCAAAAATCGAAAGTTCGAGGTATCCCGAACAGAACATTTAAGAAGCCCAAACGTTTCCCCCCGCGGAATCTAGGAATTGATTCAGAAATGGTCATAATATGGCCGATATCTCTTCATCGATCCTCTCTGTGGCTAAATTAGATAAATCTGCAATATTTCAACAACAACTCTCTAGCGGTGGACTGGATATTGTCGTCCTGAAAAGGACGGTTTTTGGTTTGATGCACGCAGTGTAACTTATGCCTTCTTTTCGGTTTTCTTCGGCAGCAAGACAGCCTGAATGTTGGGCAGAACACCACCTTGGGCGATGGTAACACCGGACAGCAGCTTGTTCAATTCTTCGTCGTTGCGGATGGCCAACTGCAGATGACGGGGAATGATTCTGGTCTTCTTGTTGTCACGGGCAGCGTTTCCTGCCAATTCGAGCACTTCAGCGGCCAGATATTCCATAACGGCAGCCAAGTAGACTGGAGCGCCGGCACCGACACGCTCGGCATAGTTGCCCTTCCGGAGCAGACGGTGAATACGACCGACTGGGAACTGCAATCCAGCGCGGTTGGAACGGGACTTTGCCTTTCCCTTAACTTTGCCTCCTTTGCCGCGGCCAGACATTTTGTGGTTGAGTTTGAGTGGACTTGAGAAACAAACGTTCACGAAGCGTACGTAAGCGGTACTGGTGGTGATTTCACCGGATGAGGGTATCTTTTATACATGCGTAGCCCTGCGCTGCACTCATACTAGGATGGTGCGAACGAAATGGATGAAGTAGCAAACGAAGCGAAGGGGCGGAACAGCGCTCACCATTCTACGGGTATAAAAGAGAACCGACTGGTTCGGTCGGGCATCAGTTTCAGTTTTCGTTTGGAATCTAAAACAACGTTAGCAGCACGATGGCACCGAAAACCAGCGGAAAGGCCGCGAAGAAATCCGGCAAGGCCCAGAAGAACATTGTCAAGGGCGATAAGAAGAAGAAGAAGCAGCGCAGGAAGGAAAGCTACGCCATCTACATCTACAAGGTGTTGAAGCAAGTTCACCCCGACACTGGCGTTTCGTCGAAAGCCATGAGCATCATGAACAGCTTCGTCAACGACATCTTTGAGCGTATTGCCGCCGAAGCCTCCCGCCTGGCCCACTACAACAAGCGTTCGACGATCACATCCCGCGAAATCCAAACCGCCGTCCGGCTTCTGCTCCCGGGAGAGTTGGCCAAGCACGCCGTTTCGGAAGGCACCAAGGCCGTCACCAAGTACACCAGCTCCAAGTAAATGACGACCGACACTGCGTTCAATCACACCAAACCAAAAGGCCCTTTTCAGGGCCACTATTTCAATCCCGAAAAAGAGTTGATTTTGAAAATCTGACACTAGACTGTTTTATCACACTATTGAACCGACTGAGGTAGTGTCACGGCGGTGACTTCATACGTGACAACACCCCCCTCTCTTATCAGTTTGAATTTATTCAATTCATTTTATTTATTCGATGTTATCAGTTTCAGTATTGATTAATTATAACGATTACAGTTGCAGAGATTTGGATCCCCATTCAGCTGCGTAATAAATAATAGGAATTTAATTGTTAAGCAGTATAGGGAAAAATCTGTTCACAAAAAAAACCCTAGATCTAGGTTTTTCGATCAGTTTGAATTTAAAGCAAGAAGATCCACTTCGTACGTTCAACATTTCTGCTGATTGCAAAAAAATGTTGTGCCAGCCATGTTGTACCTTAACCACACTTCATTCACTAGCAGAACGTTTAAAGTTCAATATTTATGCTGATTGCCATGTTGCACCTTAACAACTTCATTTTTGCTATCGGTTGTGCTGCATGTTAGTAGTTTAGACAATTTTGACATCATAGGACTAGCTAGCTAGGCAGGCATGATGACAAGTTTCGTGGTTCGTTCGTTCTTCTTCTCAACGTATTGGAAAGAAGCTCATTATGTTTTCTAGCGTCCCATTACAAACGATCTCGTAAGAGCATCCCAGCAGTTCAGGCTATCATAATAACGTTTATCGAACAACAGTTGATGCAAATGTTATCGATCGGATAATCTCGATAATGCCATCAATCGGTTCCCATTGATGGGGCCCATTCACATAGTTCATGGGTGGGTGGTGTGTCTTCGAGATGTAACGGGTCAAACGAAATTGGGAAAACATTCTTATACACAATGGGTGGTGGGCGCGTTGCAAATGGTCATTGTTGGCGTTATGAAATTTGCGAATGATGGTGACATGACACGTTGTGTGGTTGCCATTCGGCTTCCTGGCTCGGGTGTTGCTCAGTACTAGCACGGACAGACACGTTGAACAGCCCCTGAGGGCACTGTACACAAAAATATATCTCGATCGGGGGAGTGTAGGGTGCAGTTTCTACACCGGGAACACGTGCCGTGGGGCATGTTAGGGACTTCCGAGAACAATTTGTCGCGAATTCAGCGCGACATGTCCGGTACTACTGCCGCCAGAAGAGATTGTATGGAATGTTCATTCGATGCAACTGCAGCTAGCAAAACCGATGCCTATTCGGGCAGATTTCGCACTAGCTCATTTGCAGATTCCACCGCAGGGAGGGTGCTTGCTTTGCTTGCTTGCTTCTTGAAGTAAAACATTCTCAGATAAACTAGATCCATAGTAGCACGTGCACTGTCCTTTTCCAATGCAGTTGCCGCCGATGGCTGAGGCAATGCCAGCAATTTGCACACATTCGACCAACCAACAGTGCACAGGTGGAAGGTGATTAGTGTTTGGTGACATTGTTTTCCGGACAAAATGGCACAAACTTGTGTGACTGACGTCATAGTCGAGCCCAAGTTTTCGGTATGTTTGATGAAAAACATCAAATTAACATTGTTCAAAGTTTACTAAAACCAAACGCGTAACATCGCTCGTCGGCACTGGGAATGACTTTGTTCGAGGCTCATTAGGGGCCATTAGACACCGGCATACTGGCTATACCCGCATGTCACCGCAAAGAGCAACCATTCATGTTGCCAAATTCACCACCGCCGTGCAGGGTGGTATTGTTTCAATAGTTACTATTGATTGTTTTATCGAGCAAAGCCACACCATATGGCGCACGGGTGCTGTAAAGACATGTCTCAGCGGTGCTTCTCGCGAAACCGGCCCGATGTGGCGATGACGGGCTGCTAGCGAGACTCATGCACTCACCAAACGGACATACTAGACAGGCAAATACTTAGTGCGATTACCGGAAAAATGCGTTTTAAAAAGGTGTTACCAAAAATATGTACAATATTTCGCGAACAGTCATCCAGTGGACGACCATGTCTGCATCCCTAACACAGACGACGAAATCGAACACCGCACTGTTGCCAGAATTTCCGTCATTCATTCGTTTACTATCGCCATCGTGTGAGTGTTACTCTAGCTACCAATCGAGATGTCTGAAGTTGCCACTGAAGCCGCTGCCGCAGCCCCGGCTGCCTCGCCAGCCAAGACCAAGAAGCCAAGGGCCCCCAAGGGACAGGGCAAGCCGAAGAAGCCGTCGACCCACCCCCCAGTCAACGACATGGTTGTTGCTGCCATCAAAACCTTGAAGGAACGCAACGGATCGTCCCTGCAGGCCATCAAGAAGTACATCGCCGCCAACTACAAATGCGATGTCGCCAAGCTTGCCCCATTCCTCAAGAAGGCCTTGAAGAATGGCGTCGAGAAGGGCAAGTTCGTCCAAACCAAGGGCACCGGCGCTTCCGGTTCGTTCAAGCTGAAGGCTGAAGCTAAGAAGGCCGCCAGTGAGAAGAAACCGAAGAAGGCCGGCGAGAAGAAGGCCAAGAAGGCTACCGGAGAGAAGAAGAAGGCCACCAAGAAACCAGCTGGGGAGAAGAAGGCCAAGAAGCCAGCCGGCGAGAAGAAAGCCAAGAAGCCGGCTGCAGCCAAGAAAGCCAAAGCTGCTGGTGCCAAGGCTGCCAAAAAGGCCGGTGGTGTGAAGAAGGCTGCTGCTCCGAAGCAGAAGGCCACCAAACCTTCCAAGACCGCCGCCAAGAAGCCCAAGACCCCAAAACCGAAGAAGGCTGCCCCAGCCAAGAAAGCTGCCGCGAAGAAGACCGCTGCCAAGAAGTAAATTTGGGACAGCAACCGTACTGTTGTAAAACAGTATCTAACATCCAATCAGTCCTTTTCAGGACTACCATCCAAGTTTAGAACAAAGAGTTGCACAGTCAATGATATTCCATTCCTCTCACAGAGGGAAATAAATCCCCCCGAAAAGTTACGTGCACTTTGCCACTGAATGGCGAATTCTTCCCGAACCCTTTCGCAAATCAATAAAATTGGCCAATCATGCACCCCTTTCTCTGCCAGCAGCTGTAAAGCCCGGACAGGTAGGCGAGCACTGGCTGGCGCACTCACTGTAGCGGTGCATCCGTACCCAAAGCAAACCTCCACTAGAGGAACAGCTTTTGATACACTCGAATGATTCAAGGATTTGAAGAAGTCTATCGACTTAAAGGCTCCCCCAGATCTAAGCGACTTTTTACGGCGACAGCGACAAAAAAACGTCGCGATTTCGCAGCGATTCGCGTCGTGTCAGTCAAGATGGTTCCATAGAAGAGTGCTTGCAGCGACACAACAACGAAATCGTGTCGCTGTCGCCGTAAAAAGTCGCGTAGTTTTGGGGGAGCCTTATTTAAATCGGGTTGAGATTCGTAGCGTTGCCTTGTGAAACCAAAACATGTTTTCGCGGCAACCTGGAATCGAACCAAGGACCTTGCGATCGATAGGCCCGTGCGTTTTTAATACACTCAGGCAAATGGACTATCGAAATACATTGGATGCACTTATGAAAATTCGCCACAATAAATCGGGTTGAAATTCATAGCTTTGCCTTATGAAACCAAACATTGGCAACAAAAAATGTTTCTCGCAGCAACCTGGAATCGAACCAAGGACCTTGCGATCGTTAGGTCTGTGCGTACACCACGCGCCTACCGACGCCTGGATGTGAGTTGATGCTAAAACGAAACATAAAGCGTTCGTATGTCAAAATGCAAAATGTATGCATTTCGATAGTCTAGTTCACAGGTCCGTACGTACCGGACCTACTGGGCAGGCTGAGTATCGACATCCCAAGTAGAGCGGTCAAGTACAGTTTGCTGCTAATAACCAAAGTAATCTTGACAGCTGATCCAGTATGAGCGAACTGCCACTATTTTCCTTGCGGAATAATCAAATTACTCTTGTGGATGTTGCAAATTAAATTAATTGGCAGTAAAATACTAAGCCCAGGGATTGGCTTCTGAAAATCTCAATCTTTCGGGGCCAATGGGTCGACCTTGCTCAGTATGTTTGATTTTCGTAATCCAATGCTGTTCCACTATTCCAAAGATGAGAGCAAATCAATACAGTTTGTGCTTGCCGCACAATTTCGTAGGTACCGAAGCAAGATTCAGAATCAGTCATCATCGTGCCTTTCGATTGATTCTGAACTGCACATAACGGGACTTCGATCGCCAACTTCCAGAGGAATAATTTCCCCACTGCGTGTAACTGATTTTAAGCGTGATTGGCGAATCGAACGCCTCACATCCCCATCGCAGTTTGGGTACGAGAGAAAGAGAGTGAGCACCGCCGCCATTTGCTTGCGTGCACCGAGAAAAATTTGCGGCTCGAAAATTTGGCCCTGAGCTCCTGACACTCAAATTGAAACCGGTAAATTACTTCCGCCGCTGTTACTACACGTGGAGCATTTCCGTTGGAGTGAACGCGTCTTCATTATTTTTGCTCACATGGCTTGTTGGGAAGTTGAACCCAGACACCTTCAGCATGGGTTTGCTTTGTAGCCACCGACTTTACCACTACACTAAGGAAGGCCTTAACTGCTATTTATCAACATTATGCTCTTCAAGTGCGTCTTACTGCCGAGTTTCAGATAATTTGGCCGATGCCAAACTCCAGATGCCAAAATAAATCAGTGTTTCATTAAATTGATGTTTCTCTAAAGTAATTCAATCTAGGGTGAATTAAAAAAATAAAACAAACCCACACATGTAGCAGCATCTACCTTACCTATTCAATTTGTAATCGATTAGTTAACTAATGAGAGATTAGAAACTCTTAAAATGCTGTTCCCAAGGAAATCTGGATTTATTGTGGTATGAATATTCAACACCTTAGGATTTTTTTTTTTTGTATCCAATATGTTTGAGTGCAAAAACTTTCGGCAAGATTATTTTAGGCTAGTAAACTTTTCTTTCAAACTCTTGAGTCAAAAAGTTAGAGCCAAGCTCAAAAAATCAAACAAACATTGTTTGGTACTACATTGCTAATTATTGAGAAAAGTGAAACCTTTTTAAGAAGTTAGTACCGTAAAATGGGGTGTTAAGGACTCGTGGGGTTTTAAGGGATTGAACTTCTCCATCAAGTTTGAAAAGTCACAAAAACGTCGGAAGTCTTTGTTCGGAGGATTGTGAGCTGCATTATGTGATCGGGGATATCTATTAATATTAGGTATTGTGGAGTCTAGATATTGAAAACGATTCAAACCATTTTTGAAAGAATTTTATTGGCAAAAAAAGATTTAACTACAAAACAATGAAACAATATTAACAAAAATATGTGAGTAACCCAGAACATAAGTATATTTAATTGAGATCACAACGCAGACAAAAGCTTTTGAAAATGTTATCTAGATTTCGCCTTTTAATATTTCTTATGGAAAAAGTTTCTTTTTGAAAGTTAGCGGGGTGTTAGGGGATTATCTTTTCTACTTTTTCCAAGTTACAAAACTCGTTCGATTTATGCCGATATATGTTCCATTATACTTTAGGCTTGTTCCGTGAAGTAAAACTGCATTGTAAAGGTTAAGGGGACTATTTTGTTTGTTACTGAATATTACTAAAATGTCTAGCCCTGAAAATATGGGATTTTTTTTTTTTTTTTTTTTCTCAGAGGCACCCGAGTTGCGCGAAGAGTGAAACCAAATCTACCTATCGAACTGTCAAACTGTCTACCTATCGAGCAGACCAGCAAAACAAATAGGGGCTATTTTCGAAGACGAAGGAGAACAATCATTCAAAGAAGCAAATGCAAATATATAGGTTATGATCGTGTTGCATTTAAGTATCAAAACCAATTCAAGACAATTTCAATATCGAGTTAGGGAGAGTTAACTGTACCGTCAAGCTACCATTCACCGTGCATTTAAGAAAAAATTGCACTTCAAAAAAATATAAAACTATTCCAAATAATTTGAAGCGTACTAGAATACCACTACGTAGCGGGCAATTATATAATAATTCAGGGAAAAATCTAAAACTAGTGATGCATAACAAAAAATTAGTCAAAAATTATGTTTGAAAATGTCATGTGAAGGTCGCCTCGTACCGTTCTATGTCACCATTTACCGTGCGTATAGTTTTCGTCATGATTTGATTTTGTATCTTGAAGAAACGTTGTTAATGGAGCAACTATGTTGCTAGTAGTGTGCGCATTCATTTTTAAGAGTATTCAAATCTTCATTTACAATAAAAACTATACAAAGTTTAAAAATTGGCTAAATTATTATTTTTTAATTAAAATCGTTATTGGAGGTTTGACTGTATTGTCCAAACCATTCCATATTCACCTAAATTCTAAATGTGAAGTAGTTTAATGACGACATAACAATAAATCTAATATTATCGCATAATTTCATGCCTTTTACACTATACACGGTAATAGGATCCATATATATTGAAAAGGATCCATTCACCGTGCATTTGGGTTTCGACTGAAACACAATAAAAATTCTAATTTGCATTAAATCTCATTGCTCATACGATGAAATACATCTTACTAATAATATCCACAGTGAAAACTTGTTGAAATTTTGAAAAATTTCATACTCTATCGTTAAAATAAAAAATGTGATTTTTTGGCGTTTCTACTAAGATTGTTGCAATATCTCGTTATCAAACAGAATTCACATGATTTTGTCTACATAAACTAGGTTTTTCAAAATTATTTGTGGCAAAAACTACTTCGTTTCATCAGTTTTATCTTATTTTGCTGACCAAAGAATGATTTGTGAAAATTGTATGAATATTCTGTAGGAATTTGTATATGTGCACGGTGAATGGAGGCCGCACGGTGACTGGTGACTTAACGGTATATAGGTTATGATCCTGTTGCATTTAAGTATCAAAAACAATTCAAGACAATTTTACGAAGTATTGACAGCTTCCAGATTAATAACTATGAAAGATTTAGCAGTTAAAAGAAAACGGTTTGCGTTTGCAGGAGTTCCAAGTTCGATAATATTGATGTATTATCTGATTGAGGTTGAGCATAACTTATGAAAATGAATGAAAGCATCAAAGTTATTGATCAAAAAGATTATGTTTTGTTGTTGGCAAAATATGGTTCCATTTGCGAAAGTCAAATTCCTTTACAACCCTGTTTTGCAGTTACGTCAAAAATCACACATTTTCATGATTATCTCAGAAATCTGCCATAGGATCCTCATAATTGTGTTTGGCACGCGACGAGAGAATCCAGTACTGACCCGATTTTGTCAGCCAATTTCAGATTTGTCAAAAAATTGGTATCGTCATGTTTTACCACGTACCCTCTTTAAAAGTCCATGTAACCATGTCGAAATTTGAAAAACGGGAACAAAATAAAATGACCCGATTTGGTCAGCCTAAAATTCATCGAGGGGCTGACAAAATCGGGTCCTTACTGTAGTAGGGCTGTCCTTTGTTTAATTATTGACATACTAGAAGTTGCTTGAAAACACCCCATTTTACGGTAGACATTTCATCATCCACTTTCAATACATTTCAATGAAACTGATTTGTTCAAAGTCATAAATGCTTGTTGTGGGGTTTGTAGATTCGAAGCTTGAAAATGTTCGTTCAAAACGATTTTCCCGGTGACCTTCTCAAATTCCCGGTTTTTCCCGTCGGTGGATTCAAATTCCCGTCTTTCTCCCGGTTCGGTGATTCGTTTTCCCTTCGTTTCGTTTCGGGTGCGCGAACACAATTCCAGTGCTTGTAAATATTGATTGCAACCGCATCCAGTGAGCGGGACATTATGGGACATTTCTCATAAGGTACAGTGTGGAACATGATGAAATATTTGTTCGTCCATCGCATTGTGGAACCGAGCGAGGCAAACTAAGAAGTTCCTAACGCAATCCTAATGGAATTTGATGAGGGTGAAATAGGGAGTGGTACGACGAGCGTTCCGTACCTGACACTGAAGTCCGGAGTTGAGATGCATGCACGTGAGATTGGTATGGAAAGATGCACGCACTGGATTTCACCGGCGTGGCATCATAGCGGTTGTTGTTTTCGAACCGACCGAAGTACAACAAGTAAGTAACAACAGTAGTGCCACCCCGGGAAATGACAGTGCTGACTAGACTAGACTATGTATGTATATATATTGGCATTTTATGGTGTCTTCCAATCGGAGACGAGAATTTTCTCCCCAAGCCACGCCACCGCCGGACTGCAAAAGCGTGTAGTGCTTGTCCCATTAGATTACCCTTGCTTTTAGTGTGTGAACATTTGTCATATCAACTCCTTGATGAGTGTGTTTGGTGGCCCTGAAAAGGGCCGTTTGAAGAGCGAAACTTTGGAATGCGATTTAACCTCCGAAACCGTACAGGGTGCGTCCCTGACGCTTCAGAGCGTAGACAACATCCATAGCGGTAACGGTTTTACGCTTGGCGTGTTCAGTGTAGGTAACGGCATCACGGATGACGTTTTCCAGGAACACCTTCAACACACCACGAGTTTCCTCGTAGATAAGTCCGGAGATACGCTTGACTCCTCCACGACGAGCCAGACGACGGATTGCGGGCTTGGTGATACCCTGGATGTTATCACGCAAAACCTTGCGATGACGCTTGGCGCCTCCTTTTCCGAGTCCTTTGCCTCCCTTGCCACGGCCGGTCATTTTGGATGAATTTGGTTCTGTGTTCGACGACGGTAGTACTGGAACTGATGGCTGCGCCAAACACTAGCGGCCACTTTTATACCCACTCGAGGGTTGAGTTCTTCTTTCCTCTCTTGCTTTTTCTATTCTTCCGTGGCTTCCGATTGGTTGCCTGCGTCGATATGAGCATATAAAAGAGGACTGCCTGGTTTTTTGACCCTCATTCAGTTTTGACCTTCGAAGTGATCACAGTAAAAGTTCAAGTGTAAGTTCGAAAAGTTATCGCGAGTGCAATGGGTGGCAAGAGGAAGAAAAAGAGCCTCTCACCCAATAAATCCCAATCCAGCCCCTTGTCGAAGAAAGACAAGCGATCCAGTGCCTCCAGCGGAGTCGACTTTGGCCGCGAGCTGAATGCCAGCCAGTCGAACATGTACGCGCTGTTGGATGACATCAGCGACCACGACGATGACCAGTGCTCCATCCACACTTCGGCCACCCCGAATGAGCGAGTTCCTCGTTCCCAGGTCGAAGCGAGAGCGATCGTCAGCGGTACAGTGAAGGCGAATTCTCCCCCGATGAAGAAGAAGCTGCCCCCGTTGGTGGTGAAATCTCTTCCGCTCGAGAAGCTGAAGAAAGTGATGCAAGCTATCAACGTCCGAGCCGAGTTCCAGCTTACCGGGATGGGCATTAAGCTCATCGTCAAGTCGGATCAGGAATTCAGCAAGGCGAAAACGTACCTCTCCAAGTCTGGTGCAGAATTCTTCACCCACGATGTGGCAGCGGAGAAACCATTCAAGGCCGTCGTTCGCGGTCTCTCGCAAATGGACACCAACGAAATCCTATGCGAGTTGAAGGATGTGTACAAGCTACAACCGCTGGCTGTCTTCAACATCAACAGGAGGGCGGCAACCTCGTCGACGAAGTATCGCGATTGCCTGTACCTGGTACATTTCGCGAAGGGAAGTGCCACTCTCGGAGCACTGAAAGCAGTGCGCACCCTCAACGACTGCATTGTCAAGTGGGAAGCGTACCGTGGACCAAATCGCAGCGTGACGCAGTGCATGCGGTGCCTCAACTTTGGCCATGGCACCCGCAACTGCAACTTGAAGCCAAGGTGCAACTTCTGTTCCCAGGAGCATTGGACCGAAAACTGCGTTCTCGAGGGTGCTTGTGAGTTCAGATGTGCCAACTGTTCTGGACAGCACATGTCGACCGACAAGCGGTGCCCGAAGCTCGAGGAATACCAACGAATCCGGAAGCAAGCAACAACAAGGAACCAGCCGAATCAGCAGAAGAAGAAGAAGCCAAACCTCATCAACCTCGACGAGTTTCCCGAGCTACCTCCACCGATGTCATCCTCCGGTTGGCAACGTTCACGTTCGCCGCCAAGAGCTCCCCCTGGTGGCATCCCGCCCGGATTCAGGTGGGGCAATCTGAATGGTGGCTCAGAACCAGTCAATCAAGGCTTCCCGCAACCGGAGGCCCTTCCAACATCTGTGTCCAGCACGATTGCACATCTCGCCGCTCTCGTTGCTGAGATGCAGAAAATGATGATGCAGATGATGCAGATGTTCCTCAGCTTCAACGTTCAACGTCAAGGTTGCTAATTGGAACGCCTGCTCCCTGGCGGCCAAACATCTAGAATTCATCGAGTTTCTAGAAGCCAACCGAATCGACATCGCATTTATTACGGAAACTCATCTGAAGCCGTCCGTAAGTTTCTACCTGCCGGAGCACTCCGTCTTCAGACTGGATCGCCCTGGTGTACAACATGGTGGTGGCGTAGCCATTGCCGTTCGCAAGGGATTCAAGTGCCGTGCGCTGCCGGATTATCGATTGAGCACCATCGAGGCGGTCGGAGTAGAACTGCTTACACCGACTGGGCCAATCGAAATCGTTGCAGCCTACAATCCACTACAGAGCAAGCTCTCGGATGGTTCCTCCATTCGCTTGAAAAACGATCTCCAGAAGCTGACTCGACGGATGGGTAAGTTCATTCTGGCTGGCGACTTCAATGCCCGTCACTCGTTGTGGGGCAATGCGAGGAACAACAGGAACGGTATGGTGCTTGCCGAGGACCTTCAGGCAGGGCACTATGTCGTTCTCCATCCGGATTCTCCAACACACTTCTCCCCGGCCGGAGCTGGTTCCACATTGGACATTGTCATCACGAACATCTCGGACAACTGCTCCAACCTGGTCGCCATGACAGAGCTGCCATCTGACCACCTACCGGTGGTTTTCGAGGTGGAACATGCCATCAATCCACGACAACAGTATCGGAGGAAAAACTACCATCGTGCGAACTGGCCCCAGTTCCAGCAGTTCGTCGAGGATCGGTCCAATGAGAACCCGGTTCTGGTGACGGCGGAAGACATCGACAATGCTCTCCGAGAACTCACTGATACCATTGGTGAGGCGGAGTCCCGATTCATCCCATCAACTGCAATAGTAAGTAAGTTCACCAACATTGACAGTACCACGAAACGAATAATATCCCTTAGAAATTGCATTAGAAGACAATATCAAAGAACCCTCAATCCATCCCGTAAAATTCTCTATAAAAAACTTAACAGAATCATTGCCAATAGAGTTAGTAAGTTTAAAAACAAACAGTTCAACACAGATCTCAAAAATTTGCCAAACTACTCCAAGCCCTTCTGGCGTCTTGCAAAAGTGTTAAAAACAAAACCCAAACCAATACCACCTCTCAGAGAACCAAACAAAATTTGCCTAACAGCCAGTGAAAAGGCAAATGCCATTTCAAAGCAGTTTCTAGCCTCGCATAATCTGGGTCGGGATATAGTTAGTCCGATGGAGCCGTTGGTAACCGACAGCATCAACCGATTGGCCAATACACCAAACGCGCTTCCAGCTGACAAGAGGGTCACATCAGCAGAACTGACGACTAGCATCAAGTTCACGAGAAACATGAAGGCTCCAGGGTTCGACGGAGTATTCAATATAGTCCTCAAGAACCTTGGCCCCAAGGCGATCAACGTTCTGGTCAATGTCTTCAACAGATGCCTCGAGATAGGATACTTCCCTTCCAGTTGGAAACTATCGAAGGTGGTTCCGATTCCGAAGCCGGGGAAGGATCCCACCAATCCAGCCAGCTACCGACCAATCAGCCTACTCTCGTCAATAAGCAAGGTGTTCGAGAGGGTTGTGTACCGTAGGCTTCTGGACCACTCCGAAGCGAACAATATACTGTTGGATGTCCAGTTTGGATTCAGGCGTGGGCACTCAACAGTACACCAACTGCAAAGGGTGACCAACCAGATCAGGCGGTCGAAGCAGCTGTCGAAGACAACAGTCATGGCGTTGCTAGACATTGAAAAAGCTTTTGATAATGTCTGGCACGCCGGACTCACACACAAGCTACTCCAGCAGAACTGTCCCGTCTATCTGGTGAAGATTATCTCCAACTACCTCGCCGGAAGAACATCCCAGGTTAGCGTTTCCGGTACACTCTCGAGTCCGTACCCAATCCCAGCCGGAGTGCCACAAGGCAGTATACTTGGTCCGATACTATACAACTTGTATACTTCGGACATCCCCCCGCTTCCAGCTGGAGGCTCCCTATCGCTGTTCGCTGATGACTCAGCGATTACCTACACCGGGCGGGTCATCAGAGCGCTAGTGAACAAACTACAAGAAGGACTTGATGCCTACGTTAAGTACCTGAAAAATTGGAAGATCCGGGTGAACGCCACCAAGACCCAAGTCATTGTTTTCCCGCATAGGAATACGGACCGCCTCAAACCGAACGGGAAAATAAAAGTGCTTGGCAACGAAGTAGACTGGGTTGACGTGGTGAGATACCTGGGTCTTCTGATGGACAGCAAGCTGCTCTACCGACCGCATGTCAACGATAGGGTGCTAATGAGCACTTCCACGCTGAAAAGGCTCTACCCGATGATCAATCGCCGATCGAAGGTCTCCAGAACCAACAAATTGGCCATCTACAAACAGGTAGTCCTTCCAATGTTGCTGTACGGCTCCCCGGTCTGGATGGGATGTGCCCGGACCCACATTAGGAAGCTACAAACCGTTCAGAACAAGTACCTAAAGATGATTCTGAAGCTCCCATGGAACACAAGGACGGCCGAGGTCCATCGGCTAGCAAATCTTGACCCAATTGCGGTAAGGCTGGAAAATGTAGCTTTGAAACATAGAAACAGAACTGTTCGATCCGAATGGCCAATAATTAGGAACATCTATGTTTAACATGGGTTCTTTGTACATATTGTAAATAGTGTAAATAGTTAGGAGTAGTTTAGATTTAGATTATAATGAAACAAAACAATGAAATGTTTAAAAATTATCATTAATATTCAAACAACAAAACATAAACAAGTTAGTAATAACTAAATGAAAACTATCAAAGTTTGAAAAGCTTATAGCGGTATCACTTAGAATGTAAGGAAAATGATTGTTTTTACAAGAAAAAATGAAATACATATATATTAATTTAAAAAAAAAAAATTTTTGACCCTCATTCTGTCGCTGCGTTTCAACTGATCCGTTTGGATTGAAAGCAAATTAATCATCATCTAACACAATGGCCCGTACCAAGCAGACTGCTCGTAAGTCTACTGGAGGAAAAGCTCCTCGCAAGCAGCTGGCTACCAAAGCCGCTCGCAAGAGCGCCCCAGCCACCGGAGGTGTCAAGAAGCCTCACCGTTATCGGCCAGGAACCGTTGCTCTGCGTGAAATCCGTCGCTACCAAAAGTCGACTGAGCTGCTGATCCGCAAGCTGCCATTCCAGCGTCTGGTTCGTGAGATCGCCCAGGACTTCAAGACCGATCTGCGCTTCCAGAGCTCGGCTGTCATGGCCCTGCAGGAAGCGAGCGAGGCCTATCTGGTCGGTCTTTTCGAAGATACCAACCTTTGCGCCATCCACGCCAAGCGTGTCACCATTATGCCCAAGGACATCCAGCTGGCTCGCCGTATCCGTGGAGAACGCGCTTAAATTCGGTCTGCATTATAGTTGCCATTCTCAACAAAACGGCCCTTTTCAGGGCCACTAGAGCATTCCCTAAAAGAGTTGTGTGAGCAATTTTCCCTTCAGTGTACCTAAAACTGTTTGTTCCCCTGGGGGAACGATTACTTCCTAAAGCCCCTTGACCTTCCTCCTACCACCGAACGATCATACTCTCAACACTGATGAGGGAGGTACGTCAACCAACCGACAACTCGAGTTGTCCCTTCATGCTTCGCTTTGCACACACTTTTGAATGTGCATCTCCAGCGCGGACTTCATTCTCTGGTACCGGCCGTATGTTTCCCCTTCTTCTTATGCTCTTTTCCGGATTCAGAAGCTTTCCCAGCTCGCCTCCCCTTGTTGCTACAAACTAGACAACTCGAACATCCAACATTGAAAGTTTGACCGTATGATTGAAACGTAATCTTTGGCTTGTTTACTTTGAAACACACCCCTATGATAGTTATAATTGATAATTGTGATAAATGTGGGGTTTGGAAATTGATTGATTCCTTTAATATTAGGAGCTCCTGATATAGCCTTTCCTCGAATAAATAATATAAGTTTTTTAAATACTACCTGCTTCATCAACTCTTCTATTGTCAAGCAGTAGATAGTAGAAAATGGGGCAGGAACTGGATGAACAGTTTACCCTCCTCTCTCTTCAGGAACAGCTCACGCAGGGCTGGCTGTTTCAATGTTTTATGTTTCTGTTTCGGCAAATTGAACTCCAAAAATCGAAAGTTCGAGGTATCCCGAACAGAACATTTAAGAAGCCCAAACGTTTCCCCCCGCGGAATCTAGGAATTGATTCAGAAATGGTCATAATATGGCCGATATCTCTTCATCGATCCTCTCTGTGGCTAAATTAGATAAATCTGCAATATTTCAACAACAACTCTCTAGCGGTGGACTGGATATTGTCGTCCTGAAAAGGACGGTTTTTGGTTTGATGCACGCAGTGTAACTTATGCCTTCTTTTCGGTTTTCTTCGGCAGCAAGACAGCCTGAATGTTGGGCAGAACACCACCTTGGGCGATGGTAACACCGGACAGCAGCTTGTTCAATTCTTCGTCGTTGCGGATGGCCAACTGCAGATGACGGGGAATGATTCTGGTCTTCTTGTTGTCACGGGCAGCGTTTCCTGCCAATTCGAGCACTTCAGCGGCCAGATATTCCATAACGGCAGCCAAGTAGACTGGAGCGCCGGCACCGACACGCTCGGCATAGTTGCCCTTCCGGAGCAGACGGTGAATACGACCGACTGGGAACTGCAATCCAGCGCGGTTGGAACGGGACTTTGCCTTTCCCTTAACTTTGCCTCCTTTGCCGCGGCCAGACATTTTGTGGTTGAGTTTGAGTGGACTTGAGAAACAAACGTTCACGAAGCGTACGTAAGCGGTACTGATGGTGATTTCACCGGATGAGGGTATCTTTTATACATGCGTAGCCCTGCGCTGCACTCATACTAGGATGGTGCGAACGAAATGGATGAAGTAGCAAACGAAGCGAAGGGGCGGAACAGCGCTCACCATTCTACGGGTATAAAAGAGAACCGACTGGTTCGGTCGGGCATCAGTTTCAGTTTTCGTTTGGAATCTAAAACAACGTTAGCAGCACGATGGCACCGAAAACCAGCGGAAAGGCCGCGAAGAAATCCGGCAAGGCCCAGAAGAACATTGTCAAGGGCGATAAGAAGAAGAAGAAGCAGCGCAGGAAGGAAAGCTACGCCATCTACATCTACAAGGTGTTGAAGCAAGTTCACCCCGACACTGGCGTTTCGTCGAAAGCCATGAGCATCATGAACAGCTTCGTCAACGACATCTTTGAGCGTATTGCCGCCGAAGCCTCCCGCCTGGCCCACTACAACAAGCGTTCGACGATCACATCCCGCGAAATCCAAACCGCCGTCCGGCTTCTGCTCCCGGGAGAGTTGGCCAAGCACGCCGTTTCGGAAGGCACCAAGGCCGTCACCAAGTACACCAGCTCCAAGTAAATGACGACCGACACTGCGTTCAATCACACCAAACCAAAAGGCCCTTTTCAGGGCCACTATTTCAATCCCGAAAAAGAGTTGATTTTGAAAATCTGACACTAGACTGTTTTATCACACTATTGAACCGACTGAGGTAGTGTCACGGCGGTGACTTCATACGTGACAACACCCCCCTCTCTTATCAGTTTGAATTTATTCAATTCATTTTATTTATTCGATGTTATCAGTTTCAGTATTGATTAATTATAACGATTACAGTTGCAGAGATTTGGATCCCCATTCAGCTGCGTAATAAATAATAGGAATTTAATTGTTAAGCAGTATAGGGAAAAATCTGTTCACAAAAAAAACCCTAGATCTAGGTTTTTCGATCAGTTTGAATTTAAAGCAAGAAGATCCACTTCGTACGTTCAACATTTCTGCTGATTGCAAAAAAATGTTGTGCCAGCCATGTTGTACCTTAACCACACTTCATTCACTAGCAGAACGTTTAAAGTTCAATATTTATGCTGATTGCCATGTTGCACCTTAACAACTTCATTTTTGCTATCGGTTGTGCTGCATGTTAGTAGTTTAGACAATTTTGACATCATAGGACTAGCTAGCTAGGCAGGCATGATGACAAGTTTCGTGGTTCGTTCGTTCTTCTTCTCAACGTATTGGAAAGAAGCTCATTATGTTTTCTAGCGTCCCATTACAAACGATCTCGTAAGAGCATCCCAGCAGTTCAGGCTATCATAATAACGTTTATCGAACAACAGTTGATGCAAATGTTATCGATCGGATAATCTCGATAATGCCATCAATCGGTTCCCATTGATGGGGCCCATTCACATAGTTCATGGGTGGGTGGTGTGTCTTCGAGATGTAACGGGTCAAACGAAATTGGGAAAACATTCTTATACACAATGGGTGGTGGGCGCGTTGCAAATGGTCATTGTTGGCGTTATGAAATTTGCGAATGATGGTGACATGACACGTTGTGTGGTTGCCATTCGGCTTCCTGGCTCGGGTGTTGCTCAGTACTAGCACGGACAGACACGTTGAACAGCCCCTGAGGGCACTGTACACAAAAATATATCTCGATCGGGGGAGTGTAGGGTGCAGTTTCTACACCGGGAACACGTGCCGTGGGGCATGTTAGGGACTTCCGAGAACAATTTGTCGCGAATTCAGCGCGACATGTCCGGTACTACTGCCGCCAGAAGAGATTGTATGGAATGTTCATTCGATGCAACTGCAGCTAGCAAAACCGATGCCTATTCGGGCAGATTTCGCACTAGCTCATTTGCAGATTCCACCGCAGGGAGGGTGCTTGCTTTGCTTGCTTGCTTCTTGAAGTAAAACATTCTCAGATAAACTAGATCCATAGTAGCACGTGCACTGTCCTTTTCCAATGCAGTTGCCGCCGATGGCTGAGGCAATGCCAGCAATTTGCACACATTCGACCAACCAACAGTGCACAGGTGGAAGGTGATTAGTGTTTGGTGACATTGTTTTCCGGACAAAATGGCACAAACTTGTGTGACTGACGTCATAGTCGAGCCCAAGTTTTCGGTATGTTTGATGAAAAACATCAAATTAACATTGTTCAAAGTTTACTAAAACCAAACGCGTAACATCGCTCGTCGGCACTGGGAATGACTTTGTTCGAGGCTCATTAGGGGCCATTAGACACCGGCATACTGGCTATACCCGCATGTCACCGCAAAGAGCAACCATTCATGTTGCCAAATTCACCACCGCCGTGCAGGGTGGTATTGTTTCAATAGTTACTATTGATTGTTTTATCGAGCAAAGCCACACCATATGGCGCACGGGTGCTGTAAAGACATGTCTCAGCGGTGCTTCTCGCGAAACCGGCCCGATGTGGCGATGACGGGCTGCTAGCGAGACTCATGCACTCACCAAACGGACATACTAGACAGGCAAATACTTAGTGCGATTACCGGAAAAATGCGTTTTAAAAAGGTGTTACCAAAAATATGTACAATATTTCGCGAACAGTCATCCAGTGGACGACCATGTCTGCATCCCTAACACAGACGACGAAATCGAACACCGCACTGTTGCCAGAATTTCCGTCATTCATTCGTTTACTATCGCCATCGTGTGAGTGTTACTCTAGCTACCAATCGAGATGTCTGAAGTTGCCACTGAAGCCGCTGCCGCAGCCCCGGCTGCCTCGCCAGCCAAGACCAAGAAGCCAAGGGCCCCCAAGGGACAGGGCAAGCCGAAGAAGCCGTCGACCCACCCCCCAGTCAACGACATGGTTGTTGCTGCCATCAAAACCTTGAAGGAACGCAACGGATCGTCCCTGCAGGCCATCAAGAAGTACATCGCCGCCAACTACAAATGCGATGTCGCCAAGCTTGCCCCATTCCTCAAGAAGGCCTTGAAGAATGGCGTCGAGAAGGGCAAGTTCGTCCAAACCAAGGGCACCGGCGCTTCCGGTTCGTTCAAGCTGAAGGCTGAAGCTAAGAAGGCCGCCAGTGAGAAGAAACCGAAGAAGGCCGGCGAGAAGAAGGCCAAGAAGGCTACCGGAGAGAAGAAGAAGGCCACCAAGAAACCAGCTGGGGAGAAGAAGGCCAAGAAGCCAGCCGGCGAGAAGAAAGCCAAGAAGCCGGCTGCAGCCAAGAAAGCCAAAGCTGCTGGTGCCAAGGCTGCCAAAAAGGCCGGTGGTGTGAAGAAGGCTGCTGCTCCGAAGCAGAAGGCCACCAAACCTTCCAAGACCGCCGCCAAGAAGCCCAAGACCCCAAAACCGAAGAAGGCTGCCCCAGCCAAGAAAGCTGCCGCGAAGAAGACCGCTGCCAAGAAGTAAATTTGGGACAGCAACCGTACTGTTGTAAAACAGTATCTAACATCCAATCAGTCCTTTTCAGGACTACCATCCAAGTTTAGAACAAAGAGTTGCACAGTCAATGATATTCCATTCCTCTCACAGAGGGAAATAAATCCCCCCGAAAAGTTACGTGCACTTTGCCACTGAATGGCGAATTCTTCCCGAACCCTTTCGCAAATCAATAAAATTGGCCAATCATGCACCCCTTTCTCTGCCAGCAGCTGTAAAGCCCGGACAGGTAGGCGAGCACTGGCTGGCGCACTCACTGTAGCGGTGCATCCGTACCCAAAGCAAACCTCCACTAGAGGAACAGCTTTTGATACACTCGAATGATTCAAGGATTTGAAGAAGTCTATCGACTTAAAGGCTCCCCCAGATCTAAGCGACTTTTTACGGCGACAGCGACAAAAAAACGTCGCGATTTCGCAGCGATTCGCGTCGTGTCAGTCAAGATGGTTCCATAGAAGAGTGCTTGCAGCGACACAACAACGAAATCGTGTCGCTGTCGCCGTAAAAAGTCGCGTAGTTTTGGGGGAGCCTTATTTAAATCGGGTTGAGATTCGTAGCGTTGCCTTGTGAAACCAAAACATGTTTTCGCGGCAACCTGGAATCGAACCAAGGACCTTGCGATCGATAGGCCCGTGCGTTTTTAATACACTCAGGCAAATGGACTATCGAAATACATTGGATGCACTTATGAAAATTCGCCACAATAAATCGGGTTGAAATTCATAGCTTTGCCTTATGAAACCAAACATTGGCAACAAAAAATGTTTCTCGCAGCAACCTGGAATCGAACCAAGGACCTTGCGATCGTTAGGTCTGTGCGTACACCACGCGCCTACCGACGCCTGGATGTGAGTTGATGCTAAAACGAAACATAAAGCGTTCGTATGTCAAAATGCAAAATGTATGCATTTCGATAGTCTAGTTCACAGGTCCGTACGTACCGGACCTACTGGGCAGGCTGAGTATCGACATCCCAAGTAGAGCGGTCAAGTACAGTTTGCTGCTAATAACCAAAGTAATCTTGACAGCTGATCCAGTATGAGCGAACTGCCACTATTTTCCTTGCGGAATAATCAAATTACTCTTGTGGATGTTGCAAATTAAATTAATTGGCAGTAAAATACTAAGCCCAGGGATTGGCTTCTGAAAATCTCAATCTTTCGGGGCCAATGGGTCGACCTTGCTCAGTATGTTTGATTTTCGTAATCCAATGCTGTTCCACTATTCCAAAGATGAGAGCAAATCAATACAGTTTGTGCTTGCCGCACAATTTCGTAGGTACCGAAGCAAGATTCAGAATCAGTCATCATCGTGCCTTTCGATTGATTCTGAACTGCACATAACGGGACTTCGATCGCCAACTTCCAGAGGAATAATTTCCCCACTGCGTGTAACTGATTTTAAGCGTGATTGGCGAATCGAACGCCTCACATCCCCATCGCAGTTTGGGTACGAGAGAAAGAGAGTGAGCACCGCCGCCATTTGCTTGCGTGCACCGAGAAAAATTTGCGGCTCGAAAATTTGGCCCTGAGCTCCTGACACTCAAATTGAAACCGGTAAATTACTTCCGCCGCTGTTACTACACGTGGAGCATTTCCGTTGGAGTGAACGCGTCTTCATTATTTTTGCTCACATGGCTTGTTGGGAAGTTGAACCCAGACACCTTCAGCATGGGTTTGCTTTGTAGCCACCGACTTTACCACTACACTAAGGAAGGCCTTAACTGCTATTTATCAACATTATGCTCTTCAAGTGCGTCTTACTGCCGAGTTTCAGATAATTTGGCCGATGCCAAACTCCAGATGCCAAAATAAATCAGTGTTTCATTAAATTGATGTTTCTCTAAAGTAATTCAATCTAGGGTGAATTAAAAAAATAAAACAAACCCACACATGTAGCAGCATCTACCTTACCTATTCAATTTGTAATCGATTAGTTAACTAATGAGAGATTAGAAACTCTTAAAATGCTGTTCCCAAGGAAATCTGGATTTATTGTGGTATGAATATTCAACACCTTAGGATTTTTTTTTTTTGTATCCAATATGTTTGAGTGCAAAAACTTTCGGCAAGATTATTTTAGGCTAGTAAACTTTTCTTTCAAACTCTTGAGTCAAAAAGTTAGAGCCAAGCTCAAAAAATCAAACAAACATTGTTTGGTACTACATTGCTAATTATTGAGAAAAGTGAAACCTTTTTAAGAAGTTAGTACCGTAAAATGGGGTGTTAAGGACTCGTGGGGTTTTAAGGGATTGAACTTCTCCATCAAGTTTGAAAAGTCACAAAAACGTCGGAAGTCTTTGTTCGGAGGATTGTGAGCTGCATTATGTGATCGGGGATATCTATTAATATTAGGTATTGTGGAGTCTAGATATTGAAAACGATTCAAACCATTTTTGAAAGAATTTTATTGGCAAAAAAAGATTTAACTACAAAACAATGAAACAATATTAACAAAAATATGTGAGTAACCCAGAACATAAGTATATTTAATTGAGATCACAACGCAGACAAAAGCTTTTGAAAATGTTATCTAGATTTCGCCTTTTAATATTTCTTATGGAAAAAGTTTCTTTTTGAAAGTTAGCGGGGTGTTAGGGGATTATCTTTTCTACTTTTTCCAAGTTACAAAACTCGTTCGATTTATGCCGATATATGTTCCATTATACTTTAGGCTTGTTCCGTGAAGTAAAACTGCATTGTAAAGGTTAAGGGGACTATTTTGTTTGTTACTGAATATTACTAAAATGTCTAGCCCTGAAAATATGGGATTTTTTTTTTTTTTTTTTTTTCTCAGAGGCACCCGAGTTGCGCGAAGAGTGAAACCAAATCTACCTATCGAACTGTCAAACTGTCTACCTATCGAGCAGACCAGCAAAACAAATAGGGGCTATTTTCGAAGACGAAGGAGAACAATCATTCAAAGAAGCAAATGCAAATATATAGGTTATGATCGTGTTGCATTTAAGTATCAAAACCAATTCAAGACAATTTCAATATCGAGTTAGGGAGAGTTAACTGTACCGTCAAGCTACCATTCACCGTGCATTTAAGAAAAAATTGCACTTCAAAAAAATATAAAACTATTCCAAATAATTTGAAGCGTACTAGAATACCACTACGTAGCGGGCAATTATATAATAATTCAGGGAAAAATCTAAAACTAGTGATGCATAACAAAAAATTAGTCAAAAATTATGTTTGAAAATGTCATGTGAAGGTCGCCTCGTACCGTTCTATGTCACCATTTACCGTGCGTATAGTTTTCGTCATGATTTGATTTTGTATCTTGAAGAAACGTTGTTAATGGAGCAACTATGTTGCTAGTAGTGTGCGCATTCATTTTTAAGAGTATTCAAATCTTCATTTACAATAAAAACTATACAAAGTTTAAAAATTGGCTAAATTATTATTTTTTAATTAAAATCGTTATTGGAGGTTTGACTGTATTGTCCAAACCATTCCATATTCACCTAAATTCTAAATGTGAAGTAGTTTAATGACGACATAACAATAAATCTAATATTATCGCATAATTTCATGCCTTTTACACTATACACGGTAATAGGATCCATATATATTGAAAAGGATCCATTCACCGTGCATTTGGGTTTCGACTGAAACACAATAAAAATTCTAATTTGCATTAAATCTCATTGCTCATACGATGAAATACATCTTACTAATAATATCCACAGTGAAAACTTGTTGAAATTTTGAAAAATTTCATACTCTATCGTTAAAATAAAAAATGTGATTTTTTGGCGTTTCTACTAAGATTGTTGCAATATCTCGTTATCAAACAGAATTCACATGATTTTGTCTACATAAACTAGGTTTTTCAAAATTATTTGTGGCAAAAACTACTTCGTTTCATCAGTTTTATCTTATTTTGCTGACCAAAGAATGATTTGTGAAAATTGTATGAATATTCTGTAGGAATTTGTATATGTGCACGGTGAATGGAGGCCGCACGGTGACTGGTGACTTAACGGTATATAGGTTATGATCCTGTTGCATTTAAGTATCAAAAACAATTCAAG
Source organism: Aedes aegypti (assembly GCF_002204515.2). Classification (NCBI taxonomy): domain Eukaryota; kingdom Metazoa; phylum Arthropoda; class Insecta; order Diptera; family Culicidae; genus Aedes; species Aedes aegypti. Next base: position 341,816,361 of record NC_035109.1, read on the forward strand.
ACAATTTTACGAAGTATTGACAGCTTCCAGATTAATAACTATGAAAGATTTAGCAGTTAAAAGAAAACGGTTTGCGTTTGCAGGAGTTCCAAGTTCGATAATATTGATGTATTATCTGATTGAGGTTGAGCATAACTTATGAAAATGAATGAAAGCATCAAAGTTATTGATCAAAAAGATTATGTTTTGTTGTTGGCAAAATATGGTTCCATTTGCGAAAGTCAAATTCCTTTACAACCCTGTTTTGCAGTTACGTCAAAAATCACACATTTTCATGATTATCTCAGAAATCTGCCATAGGATCCTCATAATTGTGTTTGGCACGCGACGAGAGAATCCAGTACTGACCCGATTTTGTCAGCCAATTTCAGATTTGTCAAAAAATTGGTATCGTCATGTTTTACCACGTACCCTCTTTAAAAGTCCATGTAACCATGTCGAAATTTGAAAAACGGGAACAAAATAAAATGACCCGATTTGGTCAGCCTAAAATTCATCGAGGGGCTGACAAAATCGGGTCCTTACTGTAGTAGGGCTGTCCTTTGTTTAATTATTGACATACTAGAAGTTGCTTGAAAACACCCCATTTTACGGTAGACATTTCATCATCCACTTTCAATACATTTCAATGAAACTGATTTGTTCAAAGTCATAAATGCTTGTTGTGGGGTTTGTAGATTCGAAGCTTGAAAATGTTCGTTCAAAACGATTTTCCCGGTGACCTTCTCAAATTCCCGGTTTTTCCCGTCGGTGGATTCAAATTCCCGTCTTTCTCCCGGTTCGGTGATTCGTTTTCCCTTCGTTTCGTTTCGGGTGCGCGAACACAATTCCAGTGCTTGTAAATATTGATTGCAACCGCATCCAGTGAGCGGGACATTATGGGACATTTCTCATAAGGTACAGTGTGGAACATGATGAAATATTTGTTCGTCCATCGCATTGTGGAACCGAGCGAGGCAAACTAAGAAGTTCCTAACGCAATCCTAATGGAATTTGATGAGGGTGAAATAGGGAGTGGTACGACGAGCGTTCCGTACCTGACACTGAAGTCCGGAGTTGAGATGCATGCACGTGAGATTGGTATGGAAAGATGCACGCACTGGATTTCACCGGCGTGGCATCATAGCGGTTGTTGTTTTCGAACCGACCGAAGTACAACAAGTAAGTAACAACAGTAGTGCCACCCCGGGAAATGACAGTGCTGACTAGACTAGACTATGTATGTATATATATTGGCATTTTATGGTGTCTTCCAATCGGAGACGAGAATTTTCTCCCCAAGCCACGCCACCGCCGGACTGCAAAAGCGTGTAGTGCTTGTCCCATTAGATTACCCTTGCTTTTAGTGTGTGAACATTTGTCATATCAACTCCTTGATGAGTGTGTTTGGTGGCCCTGAAAAGGGCCGTTTGAAGAGCGAAACTTTGGAATGCGATTTAACCTCCGAAACCGTACAGGGTGCGTCCCTGACGCTTCAGAGCGTAGACAACATCCATAGCGGTAACGGTTTTACGCTTGGCGTGTTCAGTGTAGGTAACGGCATCACGGATGACGTTTTCCAGGAACACCTTCAACACACCACGAGTTTCCTCGTAGATAAGTCCGGAGATACGCTTGACTCCTCCACGACGAGCCAGACGACGGATTGCGGGCTTGGTGATACCCTGGATGTTATCACGCAAAACCTTGCGATGACGCTTGGCGCCTCCTTTTCCGAGTCCTTTGCCTCCCTTGCCACGGCCGGTCATTTTGGATGAATTTGGTTCTGTGTTCGACGACGGTAGTACTGGAACTGATGGCTGCGCCAAACACTAGCGGCCACTTTTATACCCACTCGAGGGTTGAGTTCTTCTTTCCTCTCTTGCTTTTTCTATTCTTCCGTGGCTTCCGATTGGTTGCCTGCGTCGATATGAGCATATAAAAGAGGACTGCCTGGTTTTTTGACCCTCATTCTGTCGCTGCGTTTCAACTGATCCGTTTGGATTGAAAGCAAATTAATCATCATCTAACACAATGGCCCGTACCAAGCAGACTGCTCGTAAGTCTACTGGAGGAAAAGCTCCTCGCAAGCAGCTGGCTACCAAAGCCGCTCGCAAGAGCGCCCCAGCCACCGGAGGTGTCAAGAAGCCTCACCGTTATCGGCCAGGAACCGTTGCTCTGCGTGAAATCCGTCGCTACCAAAAGTCGACTGAGCTGCTGATCCGCAAGCTGCCATTCCAGCGTCTGGTTCGTGAGATCGCCCAGGACTTCAAGACCGATCTGCGCTTCCAGAGCTCGGCTGTCATGGCCCTGCAGGAAGCGAGCGAGGCCTATCTGGTCGGTCTTTTCGAAGATACCAACCTTTGCGCCATCCACGCCAAGCGTGTCACCATTATGCCCAAGGACATCCAGCTGGCTCGCCGTATCCGTGGAGAACGCGCTTAAATTCGGTCTGCATTATAGTTGCCATTCTCAACAAAACGGCCCTTTTCAGGGCCACTAGAGCATTCCCTAAAAGAGTTGTGTGAGCAATTTTCCCTTCAGTGTACCTAAAACTGTTTGTTCCCCTGGGGGAACGATTACTTCCTAAAGCCCCTTGACCTTCCTCCTACCACCGAACGATCATACTCTCAACACTGATGAGGGAGGTACGTCAACCAACCGACAACTCGAGTTGTCCCTTCATGCTTCGCTTTGCACACACTTTTGAATGTGCATCTCCAGCGCGGACTTCATTCTCTGGTACCGGCCGTATGTTTCCCCTTCTTCTTATGCTCTTTTCCGGATTCAGAAGCTTTCCCAGCTCGCCTCCCCTTGTTGCTACAAACTAGACAACTCGAACATCCAACATTGAAAGTTTGACCGTATGATTGAAACGTAATCTTTGGCTTGTTTACTTTGAAACACACCCCTATGATAGTTATAATTGATAATTGTGATAAATGTGGGGTTTGGAAATTGATTGATTCCTTTAATATTAGGAGCTCCTGATATAGCCTTTCCTCGAATAAATAATATAAGTTTTTTAAATACTACCTGCTTCATCAACTCTTCTATTGTCAAGCAGTAGATAGTAGAAAATGGGGCAGGAACTGGATGAACAGTTTACCCTCCTCTCTCTTCAGGAACAGCTCACGCAGGGCTGGCTGTTTCAATGTTTTATGTTTCTGTTTCGGCAAATTGAACTCCAAAAATCGAAAGTTCGAGGTATCCCGAACAGAACATTTAAGAAGCCCAAACGTTTCCCCCCGCGGAATCTAGGAATTGATTCAGAAATGGTCATAATATGGCCGATATCTCTTCATCGATCCTCTCTGTGGCTAAATTAGATAAATCTGCAATATTTCAACAACAACTCTCTAGCGGTGGACTGGATATTGTCGTCCTGAAAAGGACGGTTTTTGGTTTGATGCACGCAGTGTAACTTATGCCTTCTTTTCGGTTTTCTTCGGCAGCAAGACAGCCTGAATGTTGGGCAGAACACCACCTTGGGCGATGGTAACACCGGACAGCAGCTTGTTCAATTCTTCGTCGTTGCGGATGGCCAACTGCAGATGACGGGGAATGATTCTGGTCTTCTTGTTGTCACGGGCAGCGTTTCCTGCCAATTCGAGCACTTCAGCGGCCAGATATTCCATAACGGCAGCCAAGTAGACTGGAGCGCCGGCACCGACACGCTCGGCATAGTTGCCCTTCCGGAGCAGACGGTGAATACGACCGACTGGGAACTGCAATCCAGCGCGGTTGGAACGGGACTTTGCCTTTCCCTTAACTTTGCCTCCTTTGCCGCGGCCAGACATTTTGTGGTTGAGTTTGAGTGGACTTGAGAAACAAACGTTCACGAAGCGTACGTAAGCGGTACTGGTGGTGATTTCACTTCATTATTCATTAAATTCATGTTTATTTGCAATTTTTGGTTTACAAGGTAATTGGTTTACATGTCAAGAGGTTGACCGATAGGTCCTTCAGCTTTGGTCTTAAAATTGGATTTTGATAGATGTTTTTGTTTTTTTTTTTTTTGCGGTTTTACCATAGTTGTAATATTGGCCGTATGGGCTCTGGTGGTTTTTAAAAGAAAATTTGTTATCCTAGCTACTATTTACAAGACTACAATAAAATTTGATAACCTAGGGGGGAACGAGGTCCCGGATGACCTGCTGGTCCGATTGGTGGCAACGAGCCCTAAATCTACCGATCGAGTCACCAAAGCGCTCCTCTAATGTTTTGATCTCGGCCAGACGGTGAACCTCGGTTGTCCTCGTTCTCGGAGGGCTGTTGAGGATCATCCGGAGGAACTTATTCTGGGTCCTCTGGAGCCTCAGATGGTGGGTTTTAGCGCAACTCTCCCAGATTGGAACGCCATATTCAATTACTGGAAGAATGACCTGTTTGTAAACAGCAAGCTTGTTCTTCAAAGACAGAGTTGACTTCCGGTTGATGAGTGGATAAAGTGCTTTTAGCAAGATGTTGCTTTTGATGACCGTTTTGTCAACCTGCTGTCTGAAGAGAAGCTTGCTGTCTAACGTTAGCCCAAGGTAGTCGGCTGCATCAGACCATTCCACCGTTGATCCACCGAGGGTGATTTTACAATCCTCAGCCGGAACAAGTCTGGGGGATTTGGAATAGGGGAAGAGGATGACCTGGGTCTTCGCTGCGTTGATACAGATCTTCCAGCTGTTCAAATAATCTGACAAGACGTTCAGGCCTCTCTGGAGTCGAGATGTTAGTGCTCTCGTGAATCTGCCGCTATAGACGACTGATGTGTCGTCAGCGAACAGTGACAGTGAGCCGCCTTCAGGGAGCTGAGGCATGTCCGAGGTGAACAGGTTGTATAGTAGTGGTCCTAAAATACTGCCCTGTGGAACACCTGCGGGGATGTTGTGGGGGTCTGAGTTGACTCCATTGAGGGAAACCCTGAACGTCCTGTTAAACATATAATTTTTGATGATTTTCACCAAATAGGTGGGAAGATTGTATCGGTGCAGCTTGTACACCAGGCCGTCGTGCCAGACGTTGTCGAATGCTTTTTCAACATCGAGCAACGCCATGGCGGAGGATTTGGCAAGGGACTTGTTCCGTCTGAGGATGTTGGTTACTCGAGTCAGTTGGTGCACGGTTGAACGACCGCGTCGAAAGCCAAACTGTTCCTCGAGCAAGATGTTGTTTTGATCGGCTGCCGAAAGCAGCCGTCTGTTGATCGCTTTTTCAAAAAGCTTTGATAACCCTGAGAGAAGGCTGATGGGTCGATAGCTTTTGGGGGAGGAAGGATCCTTCCCAGGTTTCCTAATGGGGATGACTTTTGCTGACTTCCACGACGAGGGGAAGTAGCTAAGTCGGAGGCACTGATTGAAAATCAGTGCCAGATGTTGGTAGAACTGGAGACTCAATTGCTTGAGTTCCAAGTTCAGGATGTTGTCGAAACCTGGGGCCTTCATGTTTTTGGATGTTTTGAGATAGGCCAGCAACTCGTCAGCAGTGATCTCCAACTCCTCCGAGAAGTCGTTGGGAGATCGGTGTAGGTTAGCTGCGTGTTCGGAAACAGCAGCTTCGTGTGGGCTAGGAATGTCTAGCCCTAGTTTGTGGGAGCTGACGAAATGCCGACCTATCTCAGCAGCCTTCTCCGCAGGGGTTATCAAGCGATCCTTAGAGTCGGTGTTGTCTAATGGGATCAACGGTGGAATAGGTCTGGGTTTGGATTTCAAAAGTTTGGTCATCTTCCAGAATGGCCTAGCACCATCTGGGAGAGAGCGGATCTTGTTGGAAAAATCATCGTTCCTGAGGTCCACCATTCTGGCCTTGATTATTTTTGATATGCGATTGACTTCGCTTTTCAACGCAGGCAGACCAGTGCGTTGGTACTGCCTGCGTTTGGTGTTTCTTAAACGAATGAGATCTTTGGTGATACTATCGATCGTTAGGGTGTTGCTCACCTGTTGGACTGAAGGTACGTGTTGCTCCCTGGCTAGAGAGACCGCTTCCTCGATCGTTCGCAGCTGCCGGTCGACGTCTTCAGTGGTCTCGGGGAACTCCCTGTAGTCAACGCTGCTGTCGACTGTCTGCTGGAATCGGGCCCAGTCCACTTGGTGGTAGTTACGCCTGGAGATGATGTGCCGATTCACTGAGGAACCAACTTCAATCACCACCGGGAAGTGGTCCGAGCTGAGCTCCTGATATGCCATCGGTTGCGTGGTGTTATTCACGTTCGTGACGAACAAGTCCAGCGTCGCATGGGCCCCAGACCGAGTCAGCCGGGTTGGACTGTCCGGGCCTAGGATGGTGTAGTGCCCCTCTTGGGCATCGTCGCACCAGATGGTTCCATTTGAATTGGTACGGGAATTGCCCCAGGCTGGGTGTTTGGCATTCAGGTCCCCAGCGATGATGAACTGTCCCTGCCGCCGTGTCAGCTTAGCGATGTCCCTTCGGAGTGCAGCCGCTGACCCGTTTGTTGCATTGGCTTGAGTGGGACAGTATGCAACAATTAGGGTGATGTTTCCGTCGGAGGTGGTAACTTCCACTCCGATGGCTTCGATGATCTGAAGCTGGAGGTTCGGCAGCAGGCGACAGTTGATATTTTGCTTGAGTGCAATGGCCACACCTCCCCCCCTGGAGTTCGGCCGATCGAGTCTCACCAAGCGGTAGTTCGGGATATATGCGCTCACTTCAGGTTTGAGGTGAGTTTCTGTTATGAACGCCACATCAGCCTCCTTTTCCTCCAGGAAGCTGCACAGCTCGATGGTTTTGCTCTTGAGAGAGCAAGCGTTCCAGTTAACCAGAACCATTCTAGCCATACTGGATGAGCAGCATGCCCAGAGTGTAGATCTGGTCGTATCTCGTTTTGCAGCCACGCAGACGGACCGCCATGTCTTGGAAGATTGGGAGCAGCTGTTCCGGCTGGTAGAGGGGAGAGCCATCCTGGGGGGGGAGGGTGTCACTGCTGTTGGAGCTGGCTTGATCCCGTCGCAATCCGGGAGGGGAAACCCACGGGTTCGTTGGGGGAGCTGATGGTGAGGCGGCAGCAGCTACCAGCCGCTGCTGTGGTTGGAGTGGGGGAAGCACCGGTATTTCGCGGCGAGACCGAGCGAGAACAGGAAAGTGGCGCTCGTTGAGCGGCGGTGGGGCCACTGACTTCTTCCTGGTTTGGTTTTTGCTGGAGGCCCTGTTCCGGATCTCGATGAACTCGGACCTCGCCTTGCACGTCTTCGCTGTGGGTGCGTGGTTTTCACCACAGTTGGCGCACTTCGGATCGGCTTCTTCGATTCGTTGACATGCCTCGAAATGGTGATCTTCGCCACACCGGGAGCAGCGGGCGTTCATGGCACAGTTCCTTGATCCGTGGCCAAAGCGGAGACAATTCATGCACTGCGTGACGTCTTTTTGCTTCGGCCTGTACCGGACCCACTCCACGACGGTGCATCCGATGGTGCTGATGGTTTGAAGGCTCTTCATCGTACTGGTGCCGTGTTCCAGATGGACCAGGTACAGCTGGTCACGGTGGATGCGGGTTTGGTTGTGCCGGATGATCTTGTAGACGCCGGTGGGTTTCAACCCGATACTCACCAGCTCCTCCATAAGCTCCGATTCTGGCATGTCGTCAAGCCCATGGAGCACCACCTTCAGTGGTTTGGTTCCAGGGGCATCGTGGGTGAAGTACTGGAAGCGCTTCTCGTTGAGGTAATGCACCACCGCGTCGTAGTGGGGTTTACCTTCGGTCATCAGCTTCACACCGAAACCGCACAGGCGAAAGGTGCACTTTAGCCCTTGCGAGATGAGCTTTCGCAGATCCGGGCGTAGATCGGCCGGGTCGTTGTACACGAAGATCGGCGGGCACTTCTCCTTCCGCTCGATTGTTTTCAGATCGTCCAGCCGCGGTGGCTTCGCCTTCCGGTTTTTCCTCGTCTTTGCCGGCAAATCACCAGCGTCGTTGTCTACCAGCCCATGGAACTGGTTCTGCGAGAGAATCCTCTTCGCAGCGTTGCCGTCTTGCTCGTTGCCGCTCGCGGAGCGCTTTTTCGAGCAAGCGATAGCGGCTGCACCTGCCGCTGTGTCACCCATGACGGGGGATGATAATGCACACGCCAAATCGAACGACTTTTCACTTTCCGAGAACTGAGCGTAAAACACGTCCGCACGTGTCGCTAGGTAACGAACGAATGATGGTGATTTCACCGGATGAGGGTATCTTTTATACATGCGTAGCCCTGCGCTGCACTCATACTAGGATGGTGCGAACGAAATGGATGAAGTAGCAAACGAAGCGAAGGGGCGGAACAGCGCTCACCATTCTACGGGTATAAAAGAGAACCGACTGGTTCGGTCGGGCATCAGTTTCAGTTTTCGTTTGGAATCTAAAACAACGTTAGCAGCACGATGGCACCGAAAACCAGCGGAAAGGCCGCGAAGAAATCCGGCAAGGCCCAGAAGAACATTGTCAAGGGCGATAAGAAGAAGAAGAAGCAGCGCAGGAAGGAAAGCTACGCCATCTACATCTACAAGGTGTTGAAGCAAGTTCACCCCGACACTGGCGTTTCGTCGAAAGCCATGAGCATCATGAACAGCTTCGTCAACGACATCTTTGAGCGTATTGCCGCCGAAGCCTCCCGCCTGGCCCACTACAACAAGCGTTCGACGATCACATCCCGCGAAATCCAAACCGCCGTCCGGCTTCTGCTCCCGGGAGAGTTGGCCAAGCACGCCGTTTCGGAAGGCACCAAGGCCGTCACCAAGTACACCAGCTCCAAGTAAATGACGACCGACACTGCGTTCAATCACACCAAACCAAAAGGCCCTTTTCAGGGCCACTATTTCAATCCCGAAAAAGAGTTGATTTTGAAAATCTGACACTAGACTGTTTTATCACACTATTGAACCGACTGAGGTAGTGTCACGGCGGTGACTTCATACGTGACAACACCCCCCTCTCTTATCAGTTTGAATTTATTCAATTCATTTTATTTATTCGATGTTATCAGTTTCAGTATTGATTAATTATAACGATTACAGTTGCAGAGATTTGGATCCCCATTCAGCTGCGTAATAAATAATAGGAATTTAATTGTTAAGCAGTATAGGGAAAAATCTGTTCACAAAAAAAACCCTAGATCTAGGTTTTTCGATCAGTTTGAATTTAAAGCAAGAAGATCCACTTCGTACGTTCAACATTTCTGCTGATTGCAAAAAAATGTTGTGCCAGCCATGTTGTACCTTAACCACACTTCATTCACTAGCAGAACGTTTAAAGTTCAATATTTATGCTGATTGCCATGTTGCACCTTAACAACTTCATTTTTGCTATCGGTTGTGCTGCATGTTAGTAGTTTAGACAATTTTGACATCATAGGACTAGCTAGCTAGGCAGGCATGATGACAAGTTTCGTGGTTCGTTCGTTCTTCTTCTCAACGTATTGGAAAGAAGCTCATTATGTTTTCTAGCGTCCCATTACAAACGATCTCGTAAGAGCATCCCAGCAGTTCAGGCTATCATAATAACGTTTATCGAACAACAGTTGATGCAAATGTTATCGATCGGATAATCTCGATAATGCCATCAATCGGTTCCCATTGATGGGGCCCATTCACATAGTTCATGGGTGGGTGGTGTGTCTTCGAGATGTAACGGGTCAAACGAAATTGGGAAAACATTCTTATACACAATGGGTGGTGGGCGCGTTGCAAATGGTCATTGTTGGCGTTATGAAATTTGCGAATGATGGTGACATGACACGTTGTGTGGTTGCCATTCGGCTTCCTGGCTCGGGTGTTGCTCAGTACTAGCACGGACAGACACGTTGAACAGCCCCTGAGGGCACTGTACACAAAAATATATCTCGATCGGGGGAGTGTAGGGTGCAGTTTCTACACCGGGAACACGTGCCGTGGGGCATGTTAGGGACTTCCGAGAACAATTTGTCGCGAATTCAGCGCGACATGTCCGGTACTACTGCCGCCAGAAGAGATTGTATGGAATGTTCATTCGATGCAACTGCAGCTAGCAAAACCGATGCCTATTCGGGCAGATTTCGCACTAGCTCATTTGCAGATTCCACCGCAGGGAGGGTGCTTGCTTTGCTTGCTTGCTTCTTGAAGTAAAACATTCTCAGATAAACTAGATCCATAGTAGCACGTGCACTGTCCTTTTCCAATGCAGTTGCCGCCGATGGCTGAGGCAATGCCAGCAATTTGCACACATTCGACCAACCAACAGTGCACAGGTGGAAGGTGATTAGTGTTTGGTGACATTGTTTTCCGGACAAAATGGCACAAACTTGTGTGACTGACGTCATAGTCGAGCCCAAGTTTTCGGTATGTTTGATGAAAAACATCAAATTAACATTGTTCAAAGTTTACTAAAACCAAACGCGTAACATCGCTCGTCGGCACTGGGAATGACTTTGTTCGAGGCTCATTAGGGGCCATTAGACACCGGCATACTGGCTATACCCGCATGTCACCGCAAAGAGCAACCATTCATGTTGCCAAATTCACCACCGCCGTGCAGGGTGGTATTGTTTCAATAGTTACTATTGATTGTTTTATCGAGCAAAGCCACACCATATGGCGCACGGGTGCTGTAAAGACATGTCTCAGCGGTGCTTCTCGCGAAACCGGCCCGATGTGGCGATGACGGGCTGCTAGCGAGACTCATGCACTCACCAAACGGACATACTAGACAGGCAAATACTTAGTGCGATTACCGGAAAAATGCGTTTTAAAAAGGTGTTACCAAAAATATGTACAATATTTCGCGAACAGTCATCCAGTGGACGACCATGTCTGCATCCCTAACACAGACGACGAAATCGAACACCGCACTGTTGCCAGAATTTCCGTCATTCATTCGTTTACTATCGCCATCGTGTGAGTGTTACTCTAGCTACCAATCGAGATGTCTGAAGTTGCCACTGAAGCCGCTGCCGCAGCCCCGGCTGCCTCGCCAGCCAAGACCAAGAAGCCAAGGGCCCCCAAGGGACAGGGCAAGCCGAAGAAGCCGTCGACCCACCCCCCAGTCAACGACATGGTTGTTGCTGCCATCAAAACCTTGAAGGAACGCAACGGATCGTCCCTGCAGGCCATCAAGAAGTACATCGCCGCCAACTACAAATGCGATGTCGCCAAGCTTGCCCCATTCCTCAAGAAGGCCTTGAAGAATGGCGTCGAGAAGGGCAAGTTCGTCCAAACCAAGGGCACCGGCGCTTCCGGTTCGTTCAAGCTGAAGGCTGAAGCTAAGAAGGCCGCCAGTGAGAAGAAACCGAAGAAGGCTGGCGAGAAGAAGGCCAAGAAGGCTACCGGAGAGAAGAAGAAGGCCACCAAGAAACCAGCTGGGGAGAAGAAGGCCAAGAAGCCAGCCGGCGAGAAGAAAGCCAAGAAGCCGGCTGCAGCCAAGAAAGCCAAAGCTGCTGGTGCCAAGGCTGCCAAAAAGGCCGGTGGTGTGAAGAAGGCTGCTGCTCCGAAGCAGAAGGCCACCAAACCTTCCAAGACCGCCGCCAAGAAGCCCAAGACCCCAAAACCGAAGAAGGCTGCCCCAGCCAAGAAAGCTGCCGCGAAGAAGACCGCTGCCAAGAAGTAAATTTGGGACAGCAACCGTACTGTTGTAAAACAGTATCTAACATCCAATCAGTCCTTTTCAGGACTACCATCCAAGTTTAGAACAAAGAGTTGCACAGTCAATGATATTCCATTCCTCTCACAGAGGGAAATAAATCCCCCCGAAAAGTTACGTGCACTTTGCCACTGAATGGCGAATTCTTCCCGAACCCTTTCGCAAATCAATAAAATTGGCCAATCATGCACCCCTTTCTCTGCCAGCAGCTGTAAAGCCCGGACAGGTAGGCGAGCACTGGCTGGCGCACTCACTGTAGCGGTGCATCCGTACCCAAAGCAAACCTCCACTAGAGGAACAGCTTTTGATACACTCGAATGATTCAAGGATTTGAAGAAGTCTATCGACTTAAAGGCTCCCCCAGATCTAAGCGACTTTTTACGGCGACAGCGACAAAAAAACGTCGCGATTTCGCAGCGATTCGCGTCGTGTCAGTCAAGATGGTTCCATAGAAGAGTGCTTGCAGCGACACAACAACGAAATCGTGTCGCTGTCGCCGTAAAAAGTCGCGTAGTTTTGGGGGAGCCTTATTTAAATCGGGTTGAGATTCGTAGCGTTGCCTTGTGAAACCAAAACATGTTTTCGCGGCAACCTGGAATCGAACCAAGGACCTTGCGATCGATAGGCCCGTGCGTTTTTAATACACTCAGGCAAATGGACTATCGAAATACATTGGATGCACTTATGAAAATTCGCCACAATAAATCGGGTTGAAATTCATAGCTTTGCCTTATGAAACCAAACATTGGCAACAAAAAATGTTTCTCGCAGCAACCTGGAATCGAACCAAGGACCTTGCGATCGTTAGGTCTGTGCGTACACCACGCGCCTACCGACGCCTGGATGTGAGTTGATGCTAAAACGAAACATAAAGCGTTCGTATGTCAAAATGCAAAATGTATGCATTTCGATAGTCTAGTTCACAGGTCCGTACGTACCGGACCTACTGGGCAGGCTGAGTATCGACATCCCAAGTAGAGCGGTCAAGTACAGTTTGCTGCTAATAACCAAAGTAATCTTGACAGCTGATCCAGTATGAGCGAACTGCCACTATTTTCCTTGCGGAATAATCAAATTACTCTTGTGGATGTTGCAAATTAAATTAATTGGCAGTAAAATACTAAGCCCAGGGATTGGCTTCTGAAAATCTCAATCTTTCGGGGCCAATGGGTCGACCTTGCTCAGTATGTTTGATTTTCGTAATCCAATGCTGTTCCACTATTCCAAAGATGAGAGCAAATCAATACAGTTTGTGCTTGCCGCACAATTTCGTAGGTACCGAAGCAAGATTCAGAATCAGTCATCATCGTGCCTTTCGATTGATTCTGAACTGCACATAACGGGACTTCGATCGCCAACTTCCAGAGGAATAATTTCCCCACTGCGTGTAACTGATTTTAAGCGTGATTGGCGAATCGAACGCCTCACATCCCCATCGCAGTTTGGGTACGAGAGAAAGAGAGTGAGCACCGCCGCCATTTGCTTGCGTGCACCGAGAAAAATTTGCGGCTCGAAAATTTGGCCCTGAGCTCCTGACACTCAAATTGAAACCGGTAAATTACTTCCGCCGCTGTTACTACACGTGGAGCATTTCCGTTGGAGTGAACGCGTCTTCATTATTTTTGCTCACATGGCTTGTTGGGAAGTTGAACCCAGACACCTTCAGCATGGGTTTGCTTTGTAGCCACCGACTTTACCACTACACTAAGGAAGGCCTTAACTGCTATTTATCAACATTATGCTCTTCAAGTGCGTCTTACTGCCGAGTTTCAGATAATTTGGCCGATGCCAAACTCCAGATGCCAAAATAAATCAGTGTTTCATTAAATTGATGTTTCTCTAAAGTAATTCAATCTAGGGTGAATTAAAAAAATAAAACAAACCCACACATGTAGCAGCATCTACCTTACCTATTCAATTTGTAATCGATTAGTTAACTAATGAGAGATTAGAAACTCTTAAAATGCTGTTCCCAAGGAAATCTGGATTTATTGTGGTATGAATATTCAACACCTTAGGATTTTTTTTTTTTGTATCCAATATGTTTGAGTGCAAAAACTTTCGGCAAGATTATTTTAGGCTAGTAAACTTTTCTTTCAAACTCTTGAGTCAAAAAGTTAGAGCCAAGCTCAAAAAATCAAACAAACATTGTTTGGTACTACATTGCTAATTATTGAGAAAAGTGAAACCTTTTTAAGAAGTTAGTACCGTAAAATGGGGTGTTAAGGACTCGTGGGGTTTTAAGGGATTGAACTTCTCCATCAAGTTTGAAAAGTCACAAAAACGTCGGAAGTCTTTGTTCGGAGGATTGTGAGCTGCATTATGTGATCGGGGATATCTATTAATATTAGGTATTGTGGAGTCTAGATATTGAAAACGATTCAAACCATTTTTGAAAGAATTTTATTGGCAAAAAAAGATTTAACTACAAAACAATGAAACAATATTAACAAAAATATGTGAGTAACCCAGAACATAAGTATATTTAATTGAGATCACAACGCAGACAAAAGCTTTTGAAAATGTTATCTAGATTTCGCCTTTTAATATTTCTTATGGAAAAAGTTTCTTTTTGAAAGTTAGCGGGGTGTTAGGGGATTATCTTTTCTACTTTTTCCAAGTTACAAAACTCGTTCGATTTATGCCGATATATGTTCCATTATACTTTAGGCTTGTTCCGTGAAGTAAAACTGCATTGTAAAGGTTAAGGGGACTATTTTGTTTGTTACTGAATATTACTAAAATGTCTAGCCCTGAAAATATGGGATTTTTTTTTTTTTTTTTTTTCTCAGAGGCACCCGAGTTGCGCGAAGAGTGAAACCAAATCTACCTATCGAACTGTCAAACTGTCTACCTATCGAGCAGACCAGCAAAACAAATAGGGGCTATTTTCGAAGACGAAGGAGAACAATCATTCAAAGAAGCAAATGCAAATATATAGGTTATGATCGTGTTGCATTTAAGTATCAAAACCAATTCAAGACAATTTCAATATCGAGTTAGGGAGAGTTAACTGTACCGTCAAGCTACCATTCACCGTGCATTTAAGAAAAAATTGCACTTCAAAAAAATATAAAACTATTCCAAATAATTTGAAGCGTACTAGAATACCACTACGTAGCGGGCAATTATATAATAATTCAGGGAAAAATCTAAAACTAGTGATGCATAACAAAAAATTAGTCAAAAATTATGTTTGAAAATGTCATGTGAAGGTCGCCTCGTACCGTTCTATGTCACCATTTACCGTGCGTATAGTTTTCGTCATGATTTGATTTTGTATCTTGAAGAAACGTTGTTAATGGAGCAACTATGTTGCTAGTAGTGTGCGCATTCATTTTTAAGAGTATTCAAATCTTCATTTACAATAAAAACTATACAAAGTTTAAAAATTGGCTAAATTATTATTTTTTAATTAAAATCGTTATTGGAGGTTTGACTGTATTGTCCAAACCATTCCATATTCACCTAAATTCTAAATGTGAAGTAGTTTAATGACGACATAACAATAAATCTAATATTATCGCATAATTTCATGCCTTTTACACTATACACGGTAATAGGATCCATATATATTGAAAAGGATCCATTCACCGTGCATTTGGGTTTCGACTGAAACACAATAAAAATTCTAATTTGCATTAAATCTCATTGCTCATACGATGAAATACATCTTACTAATAATATCCACAGTGAAAACTTGTTGAAATTTTGAAAAATTTCATACTCTATCGTTAAAATAAAAAATGTGATTTTTTGGCGTTTCTACTAAGATTGTTGCAATATCTCGTTATCAAACAGAATTCACATGATTTTGTCTACATAAACTAGGTTTTTCAAAATTATTTGTGGCAAAAACTACTTCGTTTCATCAGTTTTATCTTATTTTGCTGACCAAAGAATGATTTGTGAAAATTGTATGAATATTCTGTAGGAATTTGTATATGTGCACGGTGAATGGAGGCCGCACGGTGACTGGTGACTTAACGGTATATAGGTTATGATCCTGTTGCATTTAAGTATCAAAAACAATTCAAGACAATTTTACGAAGTATTGACAGCTTCCAGATTAATAACTATGAAAGATTTAGCAGTTAAAAGAAAACGGTTTGCGTTTGCAGGAGTTCCAAGTTCGATAATATTGATGTATTATCTGATTGAGGTTGAGCATAACTTATGAAAATGAATGAAAGCATCAAAGTTATTGATCAAAAAGATTATGTTTTGTTGTTGGCAAAATATGGTTCCATTTGCGAAAGTCAAATTCCTTTACAACCCTGTTTTGCAGTTACGTCAAAAATCACACATTTTCATGATTATCTCAGAAATCTGCCATAGGATCCTCATAATTGTGTTTGGCACGCGACGAGAGAATCCAGTACTGACCCGATTTTGTCAGCCAATTTCAGATTTGTCAAAAAATTGGTATCGTCATGTTTTACCACGTACCCTCTTTAAAAGTCCATGTAACCATGTCGAAATTTGAAAAACGGGAACAAAATAAAATGACCCGATTTGGTCAGCCTAAAATTCATCGAGGGGCTGACAAAATCGGGTCCTTACTGTAGTAGGGCTGTCCTTTGTTTAATTATTGACATACTAGAAGTTGCTTGAAAACACCCCATTTTACGGTAGACATTTCATCATCCACTTTCAATACATTTCAATGAAACTGATTTGTTCAAAGTCATAAATGCTTGTTGTGGGGTTTGTAGATTCGAAGCTTGAAAATGTTCGTTCAAAACGATTTTCCCGGTGACCTTCTCAAATTCCCGGTTTTTCCCGTCGGTGGATTCAAATTCCCGTCTTTCTCCCGGTTCGGTGATTCGTTTTCCCTTCGTTTCGTTTCGGGTGCGCGAACACAATTCCAGTGCTTGTAAATATTGATTGCAACCGCATCCAGTGAGCGGGACATTATGGGACATTTCTCATAAGGTACAGTGTGGAACATGATGAAATATTTGTTCGTCCATCGCATTGTGGAACCGAGCGAGGCAAACTAAGAAGTTCCTAACGCAATCCTAATGGAATTTGATGAGGGTGAAATAGGGAGTGGTACGACGAGCGTTCCGTACCTGACACTGAAGTCCGGAGTTGAGATGCATGCACGTGAGATTGGTATGGAAAGATGCACGCACTGGATTTCACCGGCGTGGCATCATAGCGGTTGTTGTTTTCGAACCGACCGAAGTACAACAAGTAAGTAACAACAGTAGTGCCACCCCGGGAAATGACAGTGCTGACTAGACTAGACTATGTATGTATATATATTGGCATTTTATGGTGTCTTCCAATCGGAGACGAGAATTTTCTCCCCAAGCCACGCCACCGCCGGACTGCAAAAGCGTGTAGTGCTTGTCCCATTAGATTACCCTTGCTTTTAGTGTGTGAACATTTGTCATATCAACTCCTTGATGAGTGTGTTTGGTGGCCCTGAAAAGGGCCGTTTGAAGAGCGAAACTTTGGAATGCGATTTAACCTCCGAAACCGTACAGGGTGCGTCCCTGACGCTTCAGAGCGTAGACAACATCCATAGCGGTAACGGTTTTACGCTTGGCGTGTTCAGTGTAGGTAACGGCATCACGGATGACGTTTTCCAGGAACACCTTCAACACACCACGAGTTTCCTCGTAGATAAGTCCGGAGATACGCTTGACTCCTCCACGACGAGCCAGACGACGGATTGCGGGCTTGGTGATACCCTGGATGTTATCACGCAAAACCTTGCGATGACGCTTGGCGCCTCCTTTTCCGAGTCCTTTGCCTCCCTTGCCACGGCCGGTCATTTTGGATGAATTTGGTTCTGTGTTCGACGACGGTAGTACTGGAACTGATGGCTGCGCCAAACACTAGCGGCCACTTTTATACCCACTCGAGGGTTGAGTTCTTCTTTCCTCTCTTGCTTTTTCTATTCTTCCGTGGCTTCCGATTGGTTGCCTGCGTCGATATGAGCATATAAAAGAGGACTGCCTGGTTTTTTGACCCTCATTCTGTCGCTGCGTTTCAACTGATCCGTTTGGATTGAAAGCAAATTAATCATCATCTAACACAATGGCCCGTACCAAGCAGACTGCTCGTAAGTCTA
Source organism: Aedes aegypti (assembly GCF_002204515.2). Lineage (NCBI taxonomy): Eukaryota > Metazoa > Arthropoda > Insecta > Diptera > Culicidae > Aedes > Aedes aegypti. Next base: position 341,834,021 of record NC_035109.1, read on the forward strand.
CTGGAGGAAAAGCTCCTCGCAAGCAGCTGGCTACCAAAGCCGCTCGCAAGAGCGCCCCAGCCACCGGAGGTGTCAAGAAGCCTCACCGTTATCGGCCAGGAACCGTTGCTCTGCGTGAAATCCGTCGCTACCAAAAGTCGACTGAGCTGCTGATCCGCAAGCTGCCATTCCAGCGTCTGGTTCGTGAGATCGCCCAGGACTTCAAGACCGATCTGCGCTTCCAGAGCTCGGCTGTCATGGCCCTGCAGGAAGCGAGCGAGGCCTATCTGGTCGGTCTTTTCGAAGATACCAACCTTTGCGCCATCCACGCCAAGCGTGTCACCATTATGCCCAAGGACATCCAGCTGGCTCGCCGTATCCGTGGAGAACGCGCTTAAATTCGGTCTGCATTATAGTTGCCATTCTCAACAAAACGGCCCTTTTCAGGGCCACTAGAGCATTCCCTAAAAGAGTTGTGTGAGCAATTTTCCCTTCAGTGTACCTAAAACTGTTTGTTCCCCTGGGGGAACGATTACTTCCTAAAGCCCCTTGACCTTCCTCCTACCACCGAACGATCATACTCTCAACACTGATGAGGGAGGTACGTCAACCAACCGACAACTCGAGTTGTCCCTTCATGCTTCGCTTTGCACACACTTTTGAATGTGCATCTCCAGCGCGGACTTCATTCTCTGGTACCGGCCGTATGTTTCCCCTTCTTCTTATGCTCTTTTCCGGATTCAGAAGCTTTCCCAGCTCGCCTCCCCTTGTTGCTACAAACTAGACAACTCGAACATCCAACATTGAAAGTTTGACCGTATGATTGAAACGTAATCTTTGGCTTGTTTACTTTGAAACACACCCCTATGATAGTTATAATTGATAATTGTGATAAATGTGGGGTTTGGAAATTGATTGATTCCTTTAATATTAGGAGCTCCTGATATAGCCTTTCCTCGAATAAATAATATAAGTTTTTTAAATACTACCTGCTTCATCAACTCTTCTATTGTCAAGCAGTAGATAGTAGAAAATGGGGCAGGAACTGGATGAACAGTTTACCCTCCTCTCTCTTCAGGAACAGCTCACGCAGGGCTGGCTGTTTCAATGTTTTATGTTTCTGTTTCGGCAAATTGAACTCCAAAAATCGAAAGTTCGAGGTATCCCGAACAGAACATTTAAGAAGCCCAAACGTTTCCCCCCGCGGAATCTAGGAATTGATTCAGAAATGGTCATAATATGGCCGATATCTCTTCATCGATCCTCTCTGTGGCTAAATTAGATAAATCTGCAATATTTCAACAACAACTCTCTAGCGGTGGACTGGATATTGTCGTCCTGAAAAGGACGGTTTTTGGTTTGATGCACGCAGTGTAACTTATGCCTTCTTTTCGGTTTTCTTCGGCAGCAAGACAGCCTGAATGTTGGGCAGAACACCACCTTGGGCGATGGTAACACCGGACAGCAGCTTGTTCAATTCTTCGTCGTTGCGGATGGCCAACTGCAGATGACGGGGAATGATTCTGGTCTTCTTGTTGTCACGGGCAGCGTTTCCTGCCAATTCGAGCACTTCAGCGGCCAGATATTCCATAACGGCAGCCAAGTAGACTGGAGCGCCGGCACCGACACGCTCGGCATAGTTGCCCTTCCGGAGCAGACGGTGAATACGACCGACTGGGAACTGCAATCCAGCGCGGTTGGAACGGGACTTTGCCTTTCCCTTAACTTTGCCTCCTTTGCCGCGGCCAGACATTTTGTGGTTGAGTTTGAGTGGACTTGAGAAACAAACGTTCACGAAGCGTACGTAAGCGGTACTGGTGGTGATTTCACTTCATTATTCATTAAATTCATGTTTATTTGCAATTTTTGGTTTACAAGGTAATTGGTTTACATGTCAAGAGGTTGACCGATAGGTCCTTCAGCTTTGGTCTTAAAATTGGATTTTGATAGATGTTTTTGTTTTTTTTTTTTTTGCGGTTTTACCATAGTTGTAATATTGGCCGTATGGGCTCTGGTGGTTTTTAAAAGAAAATTTGTTATCCTAGCTACTATTTACAAGACTACAATAAAATTTGATAACCTAGGGGGGAACGAGGTCCCGGATGACCTGCTGGTCCGATTGGTGGCAACGAGCCCTAAATCTACCGATCGAGTCACCAAAGCGCTCCTCTAATGTTTTGATCTCGGCCAGACGGTGAACCTCGGTTGTCCTCGTTCTCGGAGGGCTGTTGAGGATCATCCGGAGGAACTTATTCTGGGTCCTCTGGAGCCTCAGATGGTGGGTTTTAGCGCAACTCTCCCAGATTGGAACGCCATATTCAATTACTGGAAGAATGACCTGTTTGTAAACAGCAAGCTTGTTCTTCAAAGACAGAGTTGACTTCCGGTTGATGAGTGGATAAAGTGCTTTTAGCAAGATGTTGCTTTTGATGACCGTTTTGTCAACCTGCTGTCTGAAGAGAAGCTTGCTGTCTAACGTTAGCCCAAGGTAGTCGGCTGCATCAGACCATTCCACCGTTGATCCACCGAGGGTGATTTTACAATCCTCAGCCGGAACAAGTCTGGGGGATTTGGAATAGGGGAAGAGGATGACCTGGGTCTTCGCTGCGTTGATACAGATCTTCCAGCTGTTCAAATAATCTGACAAGACGTTCAGGCCTCTCTGGAGTCGAGATGTTAGTGCTCTCGTGAATCTGCCGCTATAGACGACTGATGTGTCGTCAGCGAACAGTGACAGTGAGCCGCCTTCAGGGAGCTGAGGCATGTCCGAGGTGAACAGGTTGTATAGTAGTGGTCCTAAAATACTGCCCTGTGGAACACCTGCGGGGATGTTGTGGGGGTCTGAGTTGACTCCATTGAGGGAAACCCTGAACGTCCTGTTAAACATATAATTTTTGATGATTTTCACCAAATAGGTGGGAAGATTGTATCGGTGCAGCTTGTACACCAGGCCGTCGTGCCAGACGTTGTCGAATGCTTTTTCAACATCGAGCAACGCCATGGCGGAGGATTTGGCAAGGGACTTGTTCCGTCTGAGGATGTTGGTTACTCGAGTCAGTTGGTGCACGGTTGAACGACCGCGTCGAAAGCCAAACTGTTCCTCGAGCAAGATGTTGTTTTGATCGGCTGCCGAAAGCAGCCGTCTGTTGATCGCTTTTTCAAAAAGCTTTGATAACCCTGAGAGAAGGCTGATGGGTCGATAGCTTTTGGGGGAGGAAGGATCCTTCCCAGGTTTCCTAATGGGGATGACTTTTGCTGACTTCCACGACGAGGGGAAGTAGCTAAGTCGGAGGCACTGATTGAAAATCAGTGCCAGATGTTGGTAGAACTGGAGACTCAATTGCTTGAGTTCCAAGTTCAGGATGTTGTCGAAACCTGGGGCCTTCATGTTTTTGGATGTTTTGAGATAGGCCAGCAACTCGTCAGCAGTGATCTCCAACTCCTCCGAGAAGTCGTTGGGAGATCGGTGTAGGTTAGCTGCGTGTTCGGAAACAGCAGCTTCGTGTGGGCTAGGAATGTCTAGCCCTAGTTTGTGGGAGCTGACGAAATGCCGACCTATCTCAGCAGCCTTCTCCGCAGGGGTTATCAAGCGATCCTTAGAGTCGGTGTTGTCTAATGGGATCAACGGTGGAATAGGTCTGGGTTTGGATTTCAAAAGTTTGGTCATCTTCCAGAATGGCCTAGCACCATCTGGGAGAGAGCGGATCTTGTTGGAAAAATCATCGTTCCTGAGGTCCACCATTCTGGCCTTGATTATTTTTGATATGCGATTGACTTCGCTTTTCAACGCAGGCAGACCAGTGCGTTGGTACTGCCTGCGTTTGGTGTTTCTTAAACGAATGAGATCTTTGGTGATACTATCGATCGTTAGGGTGTTGCTCACCTGTTGGACTGAAGGTACGTGTTGCTCCCTGGCTAGAGAGACCGCTTCCTCGATCGTTCGCAGCTGCCGGTCGACGTCTTCAGTGGTCTCGGGGAACTCCCTGTAGTCAACGCTGCTGTCGACTGTCTGCTGGAATCGGGCCCAGTCCACTTGGTGGTAGTTACGCCTGGAGATGATGTGCCGATTCACTGAGGAACCAACTTCAATCACCACCGGGAAGTGGTCCGAGCTGAGCTCCTGATATGCCATCGGTTGCGTGGTGTTATTCACGTTCGTGACGAACAAGTCCAGCGTCGCATGGGCCCCAGACCGAGTCAGCCGGGTTGGACTGTCCGGGCCTAGGATGGTGTAGTGCCCCTCTTGGGCATCGTCGCACCAGATGGTTCCATTTGAATTGGTACGGGAATTGCCCCAGGCTGGGTGTTTGGCATTCAGGTCCCCAGCGATGATGAACTGTCCCTGCCGCCGTGTCAGCTTAGCGATGTCCCTTCGGAGTGCAGCCGCTGACCCGTTTGTTGCATTGGCTTGAGTGGGACAGTATGCAACAATTAGGGTGATGTTTCCGTCGGAGGTGGTAACTTCCACTCCGATGGCTTCGATGATCTGAAGCTGGAGGTTCGGCAGCAGGCGACAGTTGATATTTTGCTTGAGTGCAATGGCCACACCTCCCCCCCTGGAGTTCGGCCGATCGAGTCTCACCAAGCGGTAGTTCGGGATATATGCGCTCACTTCAGGTTTGAGGTGAGTTTCTGTTATGAACGCCACATCAGCCTCCTTTTCCTCCAGGAAGCTGCACAGCTCGATGGTTTTGCTCTTGAGAGAGCAAGCGTTCCAGTTAACCAGAACCATTCTAGCCATACTGGATGAGCAGCATGCCCAGAGTGTAGATCTGGTCGTATCTCGTTTTGCAGCCACGCAGACGGACCGCCATGTCTTGGAAGATTGGGAGCAGCTGTTCCGGCTGGTAGAGGGGAGAGCCATCCTGGGGGGGGAGGGTGTCACTGCTGTTGGAGCTGGCTTGATCCCGTCGCAATCCGGGAGGGGAAACCCACGGGTTCGTTGGGGGAGCTGATGGTGAGGCGGCAGCAGCTACCAGCCGCTGCTGTGGTTGGAGTGGGGGAAGCACCGGTATTTCGCGGCGAGACCGAGCGAGAACAGGAAAGTGGCGCTCGTTGAGCGGCGGTGGGGCCACTGACTTCTTCCTGGTTTGGTTTTTGCTGGAGGCCCTGTTCCGGATCTCGATGAACTCGGACCTCGCCTTGCACGTCTTCGCTGTGGGTGCGTGGTTTTCACCACAGTTGGCGCACTTCGGATCGGCTTCTTCGATTCGTTGACATGCCTCGAAATGGTGATCTTCGCCACACCGGGAGCAGCGGGCGTTCATGGCACAGTTCCTTGATCCGTGGCCAAAGCGGAGACAATTCATGCACTGCGTGACGTCTTTTTGCTTCGGCCTGTACCGGACCCACTCCACGACGGTGCATCCGATGGTGCTGATGGTTTGAAGGCTCTTCATCGTACTGGTGCCGTGTTCCAGATGGACCAGGTACAGCTGGTCACGGTGGATGCGGGTTTGGTTGTGCCGGATGATCTTGTAGACGCCGGTGGGTTTCAACCCGATACTCACCAGCTCCTCCATAAGCTCCGATTCTGGCATGTCGTCAAGCCCATGGAGCACCACCTTCAGTGGTTTGGTTCCAGGGGCATCGTGGGTGAAGTACTGGAAGCGCTTCTCGTTGAGGTAATGCACCACCGCGTCGTAGTGGGGTTTACCTTCGGTCATCAGCTTCACACCGAAACCGCACAGGCGAAAGGTGCACTTTAGCCCTTGCGAGATGAGCTTTCGCAGATCCGGGCGTAGATCGGCCGGGTCGTTGTACACGAAGATCGGCGGGCACTTCTCCTTCCGCTCGATTGTTTTCAGATCGTCCAGCCGCGGTGGCTTCGCCTTCCGGTTTTTCCTCGTCTTTGCCGGCAAATCACCAGCGTCGTTGTCTACCAGCCCATGGAACTGGTTCTGCGAGAGAATCCTCTTCGCAGCGTTGCCGTCTTGCTCGTTGCCGCTCGCGGAGCGCTTTTTCGAGCAAGCGATAGCGGCTGCACCTGCCGCTGTGTCACCCATGACGGGGGATGATAATGCACACGCCAAATCGAACGACTTTTCACTTTCCGAGAACTGAGCGTAAAACACGTCCGCACGTGTCGCTAGGTAACGAACGAATGATGGTGATTTCACCGGATGAGGGTATCTTTTATACATGCGTAGCCCTGCGCTGCACTCATACTAGGATGGTGCGAACGAAATGGATGAAGTAGCAAACGAAGCGAAGGGGCGGAACAGCGCTCACCATTCTACGGGTATAAAAGAGAACCGACTGGTTCGGTCGGGCATCAGTTTCAGTTTTCGTTTGGAATCTAAAACAACGTTAGCAGCACGATGGCACCGAAAACCAGCGGAAAGGCCGCGAAGAAATCCGGCAAGGCCCAGAAGAACATTGTCAAGGGCGATAAGAAGAAGAAGAAGCAGCGCAGGAAGGAAAGCTACGCCATCTACATCTACAAGGTGTTGAAGCAAGTTCACCCCGACACTGGCGTTTCGTCGAAAGCCATGAGCATCATGAACAGCTTCGTCAACGACATCTTTGAGCGTATTGCCGCCGAAGCCTCCCGCCTGGCCCACTACAACAAGCGTTCGACGATCACATCCCGCGAAATCCAAACCGCCGTCCGGCTTCTGCTCCCGGGAGAGTTGGCCAAGCACGCCGTTTCGGAAGGCACCAAGGCCGTCACCAAGTACACCAGCTCCAAGTAAATGACGACCGACACTGCGTTCAATCACACCAAACCAAAAGGCCCTTTTCAGGGCCACTATTTCAATCCCGAAAAAGAGTTGATTTTGAAAATCTGACACTAGACTGTTTTATCACACTATTGAACCGACTGAGGTAGTGTCACGGCGGTGACTTCATACGTGACAACACCCCCCTCTCTTATCAGTTTGAATTTATTCAATTCATTTTATTTATTCGATGTTATCAGTTTCAGTATTGATTAATTATAACGATTACAGTTGCAGAGATTTGGATCCCCATTCAGCTGCGTAATAAATAATAGGAATTTAATTGTTAAGCAGTATAGGGAAAAATCTGTTCACAAAAAAAACCCTAGATCTAGGTTTTTCGATCAGTTTGAATTTAAAGCAAGAAGATCCACTTCGTACGTTCAACATTTCTGCTGATTGCAAAAAAAAATGTTGTGCCAGCCATGTTGTACCTTAACCACACTTCATTCACTAGCAGAACGTTTAAAGTTCAATATTTATGCTGATTGCCATGTTGCACCTTAACAACTTCATTTTTGCTATCGGTTGTGCTGCATGTTAGTAGTTTAGACAATTTTGACATCATAGGACTAGCTAGCTAGGCAGGCATGATGACAAGTTTGGTTCGTTCTTCTTCTCAACGTATTGGAAAGAAGCTCATTATGTTTTCTAGCGTCCCATTACAAACGATCTCGTAAGAGCATCCCAGCAGTTCAGGCTATCATAATAACGTTTATCGAACAACAGTTCGTCCCCTTGATGCTACAACTAGATAACTCGAAATTTGAAATTTTTGACTTCAATATGTCAAAACATTTTTCTTAATTAGATCTGCAAAATATCCACAGGTCTTAAGCGTGTGATTCAAAATACACAAGTTAAAGATTATTTTTCAATCATAATCTCTGCGATTAACCATCACCTTGTTAAACGGTCATACTTTCAAAGTTGCACATCTCAAAAATTTTGATTTTCGAGTTATCTAGTTGTAGCATTAAGGGGACGAGTTGATGCAAATGTTATCGATCGGATAAGCTCGATAATGCCATCAATCAGTTCCCATTGATGGGGCCCATTCACATAGCTCATGGGTGGGTGGTGTGTCTTCGAGATGTAACGGGTCAAACGAAACAATGGGTGGTGGGCGCGTTTGCAAATGGTCATTGTTGGCGTTATGAAATTTGCGAATGATGGTGACATGACACGTTGTGTGGTTGCCATTCGGCTTCCTGGCTCGGGTGTTGCTCAGTACTAGCACGGACAGACACGTTGAACAGCCCCTGAGGGCACTGTACACAAAAATATATCTCGATCGGGGGAGTGTAGGGTGCAGTTTCTACACCGGGAACACGTGCCGTGGGGCATGTTAGGGACTTCCGAGAACAATTTGTCGCGAATTCAGCGCGACATGTCCGGTACTACTGCCGCCAGAAGAGATTGTATGGAATGTTCATTCGATGCAACTGCAGCTAGCAAAACCGATGCCTATTCGGGCAGATTTCGCACTAGCTCATTTGCAGATTCCACCGCAGGGAGGGTGCTTGCTTTGCTTGCTTGCTTCTTGAAGTAAAACATTCTCAGATAAACTAGATCCATAGTAGCACGTGCACTGTCCTTTTCCAATGCAGTTGCCGCCGATGGCTGAGGCAAATGCCAGCAATTTGCACACATTCGACCAACCAACAGTGCACAGGTGGAAGGTGATTAGTGTTTGGTGACATTGTTTTCCGGACAAAATGGCACAAACTCGTGTGACTGACGTCATAGTCGAGCCCAAGTTTTCGGTATGTTTGATGAAAAACATCAAATTAACATTGTTCAAAGTTTACTAAAACCAAACGCGTAACATCGCTCGTCGGCACTGGGAATGACTTTGTTTGAGGCTCATTAGGGGCCATTAGACACCGGCATACTGGCTATACCCGCATGTCACCGCAAAGAGCAACCATTCATGTTGCCAAATTCACCACCGCCGTGCAGGGTGGTATTGTTTCAATAGTTACTATTGATTGTTTTATCGAGCAAAGCCACACCATATGGCGCACGGGTGCTGTAAAGACATGTCTCAGCGGTGCTTCTCGCGAAACCGGCCCGATGTGGCGATGACGGGCTGCTAGCGAGACTCATGCACTCACCAAACGGACATACTAGACAGGCAAATACTTAGTGCGATTACCGGAAAAATGCGTTTTAAAAAGGTGTTACCAAAAATATGTACAATATTTCGCGAACAGTCATCCAGTGGACGACCATGTCTGCATCCCTAACACAGACGACGAAATCGAACACCGCACTGTTGCCAGAATTTCCGTCATTCATTCGTTTACTATCGCCATCGTGTGAGTGTTACTCTAGCTACCTATCGAGATGTCTGAAGTTGCCACTGAAGCCGCTGCCGCAGCCCCGGCTGCCTCGCCAGCCAAGACCAAGAAGCCAAGGGCCCCCAAGGGACAGGGCAAGCCGAAGAAGCCGTCGACCCACCCCCCAGTCAACGACATGGTTGTTGCTGCCATCAAAACCTTGAAGGAACGCAACGGATCGTCCCTGCAGGCCATCAAGAAGTACATCGCCGCCAACTACAAATGCGATGTCGCCAAGCTTGCCCCATTCCTCAAGAAGGCCTTGAAGAATGGCGTCGAGAAGGGCAAGTTCGTCCAAACCAAGGGCACCGGCGCTTCCGGTTCGTTCAAGCTGAAGGCTGAAGCTAAGAAGGCCGCCAGTGAGAAGAAACCGAAGAAGGCCGGCGAGAAGAAGGCCAAGAAGGCTACCGGAGAGAAGAAGAAGGCCACCAAGAAACCAGCTGGGGAGAAGAAGGCCAAGAAGCCAGCCGGCGAGAAGAAAGCCAAGAAGCCGGCTGCAGCCAAGAAAGCCAAAGCTGCTGGTGCCAAGGCTGCCAAAAAGGCCGGTGGTGTGAAGAAGGCTGCTGCTCCGAAGCAGAAGGCCACCAAACCTTCCAAGACCGCCGCCAAGAAGCCCAAGACCCCAAAACCGAAGAAGGCTGCCCCAGCCAAGAAAGCTGCCGCGAAGAAGACCGCTGCCAAGAAGTAAATTTGGGACAGCAACCGTACTGTTGTAAAACAGTATCTAACATCCAATCAGTCCTTTTCAGGACTACCATCCAAGTTTAGAACAAAGAGTTGCACAGTCAATGATATTCCATTCCTCTCACAGAGGGAAATAAATCCCCCCGAAAAGTTACGTGCACTTTGCCACTGAATGGCGAATTCTTCCCGAACCCTTTCGCAAATCAATAAAATTGGCCAATCATGCAGCACTGGCTGGCACTCACTGTAGCGGTGCATCCGTACCCAAAGCAAACCTCCACTAGAGGAACAGCTTTTGATACACTCGAATGATTCAAGGATTTGAAGACGTCTGTCGACTTAAAGGCTCCCCCAGATCTAAGCGACTTTTTACGGCGACAGCGACAAAAAAAAAAAAAAAAAAAAAAACGTCGCGATTTCGCTGATGCACTGTTTGATAAGCCACAGCGACGCGATTTCGCAGCGATTCGCGTCGTGTCAGTCAAGATGGTTCCATAGAAGAGTGCTTGCAGCGACACGACAACGAAATCGTGTCGCTGTCGCCGTAAAACGTCGCGTAGTTTTGGGGGAGCCTTATTTAAATCGGGTTGAGATTCGTAGCGTTGCCTTGTGAAACCAAAACATGTTTTCGCGGCAACCTGGAATCGAACCAAGGACCTTGCGATCGATAGGCCCGTGCGTTTTCAATACACTCAGGCAAATGGACTATCGAAATACATTGGATGCACTTATGAAAATTCGCCACAATAAATCGGGTTGAAATTCATAGCTTTGCCTTATGAAAGCCAAACATTGGCAACAAAAAATGTTTCTCGCAGCAACCTGGAATCGAACCAAGGACCTTGCGATCGTTAGGTCTGTGCGTACACCACGCGCCTACCGACGCCTGGATGTGAGTTGATGCTAAAACGAAACATAAAGCGTTCGTATGTCAAAATGCAAAATGTATGCATTTCGATAGTCTAGTTCACAGGTCCGTACGTACCGGACCTACTGGGCAGGCTGAGTATCGACATCCCAAGTAGAGCGGTCAAGTACAGTTTGCTGCTAATTACCAAAGTAATCTTGACAGCTGATCCAGTATGAGCGAACTGCCACTATTTTCCTTGCGGAATAATCAAATTACTCTTGTGGATGTTGCAAATTAAATTAATTGGCAGTAAAATATACTAAGCCCAGGGATTGGCTTCTGAAAATCTCAATCTTTCGGGGCCAATGGGTCGACCTTGCTCAGTATGTTTGATTTTCGTAATCCAATGCTGTTCCACTATTCCAAAGATGAGAGCAAATTAATACAGTTTGTGCTTGCCGCACAATTTCGTAGGTACCGAAGCAAGATTCAGAATCAGTCATCATCGTGCCTTTCGATTGATTCTGAACTGCACATAACGGGACTTCGATCGCCAACTTCCAGAGGAATAATTTCCCCACTGCGTGTAACTGATTTTAAGCGTGATTGGCGAATCGAACGCCTCACATCCCCATCGCAGTTTGGGTACGAGAGAAAGAGAGTGAGCACCGCCGCCATTTGCTTGCGTGCACCGAGAAAAATTTGCGGCTCGAAAATTTGGCCCTGAGCTCCTGACACTCAAATTGAAACCGGTAAATTACTTCCGCCGCTGTTACTACACGTGGAGCATTTCCGTTGGAGTGAACGCGTCTTCATTATCAAAATTTTTTGTGCTCATTCTTTTGATTTATTTCGCACATGGGGTTTTGCGAATGCCTCTTCTTCTTCTCATTTTTCTTGGCCGGCTTCTCACTTTATTTTTTATGTGACCATTTTGCTCACATGGCTTGTTGGGACCGACTTTACCACTACACTAAGGAAGGCCTTAACTGCTATTTATCAACATTATGCTCTTCAAGTGCGTCTTACTGCCGAGTTTCAGATAATTTGGCCGACAAAAACTCCAGATGCCAAAATAAATCAGTGTTTCATTAAATTGATGTTTCTCTAAAGTAATTAAATCTAGGGTGAATTAAAAAAATAAAACAAACCCACACATGTAGCAGCATCTACCTTACCTATTCAATTTGTAATCGATTAGTTAACTAATGAGAGATTAGAAACTCTTAAAATGCTGTTCCCAAGGAAATCTGGATTTATTGTGGTATGGATATTCAACAACTTAGGATTTTTTTTTTTTTTTTGTATCCAATATGTTTGAGTGCAAAAACTTTCGGCAAGATTATTTTAGGCTAGTAAACTTTTCTTTCAAACTCTTGAGTCGAAAAGTTAGAGCCAAGCTCAAAAAATCAAACAAACATTGTACTACATTGCTAATTATTGAGAAAAGTGAAACCTTTTTAAGAAGTTAGTACCGTAAAATGGGGTGTTAAGGACTCGTGGGGTTTTAAGGGATTGAACTTCTCCATCAAGTTTGAAAAGTCACAAAAACGTCGGAAGTCGATATATCAGTCATCTGAAATGCTTGCTTTGTTCGGAGGATTGTGAGCTGCATTATGTGATCGGGGATATCTATTAATATTAGGTATTGTGGAGTCTAGATATTGAAAACGATTCAAACCATTTTTGAAAGAATTTTATTGGCAAAAAAGATTCAACTACAAAACAATGAAACAATATTAACAAAAATATGTGGGTAACCCAGAACATAAGTATATTTAATTGAGATCACAACGCAGACAAAAGCTTTTGAAAATGTTATCTAGATTTCGCCTTTTAATATTTCTTATGGAAAAAGTCTCTTTTTGAAAGTTAGCGGGGTGTTAGGGGATTATCTTTTCTACTTTTTCCAAGTTACAAAACTCGTTCGATTTATGCCGATATATATTCCATTATACTTTAGGCTTGTTCCGTGAAGTAAAACTGCATTGTAAAGGTTAAGGGGACTATTTTGTTTGTTACTGAATATTACTAAAATGTCTAGCCCTGAAAAAATGGGAATTTTTTTTTTTTATTTCTCAGAGGCACCCGAGTTGCGCGAAGAGTGAAACCAAATCTACCTATCGAACTGTCAAACTGTCTACCTATCGAGCAGACCAGCAAAACAAATAGGGGCTATTTTCGAAGACGAAGAAGAACAATCATTCAAAGAAGCAAATGCAAATATATAGGTTATGATCCTGTTGCATTTAAGTATCAAAACCAATTCAAGCCAATTTCAATATCGGAGGGGGAGTTAACTGTATATAGGTTATGATCCTGTTGCATTCAAGTATCAAAAACAATTCAAGACAATTTTACGAAGTATTGACAGTTTCCAGATTAATAACTATGAAAGATCTAGCAGTTAAAAGAAAACGGTTTGCGTTTGCAGGAGTTCCAAGTTCGATAATATTGATGTATTATCTGATTAAGGTTGAGCATAACTTATGAAAATGAATGAAAGCATCAAAGTTATTGATCAAAAAGATTATGTTTTGTTGTTGGCATAATATGGTTTCATTTGCGAAAGTCAAATTCCTTTACAACCCTGTTTTGCAGTTACGTCAAAAATCACACATTTTCATGATTATCTCAGAAATCTGTCATAGGATCCTCAGCATTGTGTTTGGCACGCGACGAGAGAATACAGTACTGACCCGATTTTGTCAGCCAATTTTAGATTTGTCAAAAAATTGGTATCGTCATGCTTTACCACGTACCCTCTTTAAAAGTCCATGTAACCATGTCGAAATTTGAAATTCATCGAGGGGCTGACAAAATCGGGTCCTTACTGTAGTAGGGCTGTCCTTTGTTTAATTATTGACATACTAGAAGTTGCTTGAAAACACCCCATTTTACGGTAGACATTTCATCATCCACTTTCAATGCATTTCAATGAAAGCTTCGAAGCTTGAAAATGTTCGTTCAAAACGATTTTCCCGGTGACCTTCTCAAATTCCCGTCTTTCTCCCGGTTCGGTGATTCGTTTCGTTTCGGGTGCGCGAACACAATTCCAGTGCTTGTAAATATTGATTAAAACCGCATCCAGTGAGCGGGACATTATGGGACATTTCTCATAAGGCACAGTGTGGAACATGATGAAATATTTGTTCGTCCATCGCATTGTGGAACCGAGCGAGGCAAACTAAGAAGTTCCTAACGCAATCCTAATGGAATTTGATGAGGGTGAAATAGGGAGTGGTACGACGAGCGTTCCGTACCTTACACTGAAGTCCGGAGTTGAGATGCATGCACGTGAGATTGGTATGGAAAGATGCACGCACTGGATTTCACCGGCGTGGCATCATAGCGGTTGTTGTTTTCGAACCGAAACCGAAGCACAACAAGTAAGTAACAACAGTAGTGTGCCACCCCGGGAAATGACAGTGCTGACTAGACTAGACTATGTATGTATATATATCGTCCCCTTGATGCTACAACTAGATAACTCGAAATTCGAAATTTTTGACTTCAATATGTCAAAACATTTTTCTTAATTAGATCTGCAAAATATCCACAGGTCTTAAGCGTGTGATTCAAAATACACAAGTTAAAGATTATTTTTCAATCATAATCTCTGCGATTAACCATCACCTTGTTAAACGGTCATACTTTCAAAGTTGCACATCTCAAAATTTTGATTTTCGAGTTATCTAGTTGTAGCATTAAGGGGACGATATATATATTGGCATTTTATGGTGTCTTCCAATCGGAGACGAGAATTTTCTCCCCAAGCCACGCCACCGCCGGACTGCAAAAGCGTGTAGTGCTTGTCCCATTAGATTACCCTTGCTTTTAGTGTGTGTGAACATTTGTCATATCAACTCTTTGATGAGTGTGTTTGGTGGCCCTGAAAAGGGCCGTTTGAAGAGCGAAACTTTGGAATGCGATTTAACCTCCGAAACCGTACAGGGTGCGTCCCTGACGCTTCAGAGCGTAGACAACATCCATAGCGGTAACGGTTTTACGCTTGGCGTGTTCAGTGTAGGTAACGGCATCACGGATGACGTTTTCCAGGAACACCTTCAACACACCACGAGTTTCCTCGTAGATAAGTCCGGAGATACGCTTGACTCCTCCACGACGAGCCAGACGACGGATTGCGGGCTTGGTGATACCCTGGATGTTATCACGCAAAACCTTGCGATGACGCTTGGCGCCTCCTTTTCCGAGTCCTTTGCCTCCCTTGCCACGGCCGGTCATTTTGGATGAATTTGGTTCTGTGTTCGACGACGGTAGTACTGGAACTGATGGCTGCGCCAAACACTAGCGGCCACTTTTATACCCACTCGAGGGTTGAGTTCTTCTTTCCTCTCTTGCTTGTTCTATTCTTCCGTGGCTTCCGATTGGTTGCCTGCATCGATATGAGCATATAAAAGAGGACTGCCTGGTTTTTTGACCCTCATTCTGTCGCTGCGTTTCAACTGATCCGTTTGGATTGAAAGCAAATTAATCATCATCTAACACAATGGCCCGTACCAAGCAGACTGCTCGTAAGTCTACTGGAGGAAAAGCTCCTCGCAAGCAGCTGGCTACCAAAGCCGCTCGCAAGAGCGCCCCAGCCACCGGAGGTGTCAAGAAGCCTCACCGTTATCGGCCAGGAACCGTTGCTCTGCGTGAAATCCGTCGCTACCAAAAGTCGACTGAGCTGCTGATCCGCAAGCTGCCATTCCAGCGTCTGGTTCGTGAGATCGCCCAGGACTTCAAGACCGATCTGCGCTTCCAGAGCTCGGCTGTCATGGCCCTGCAGGAAGCGAGCGAGGCCTATCTGGTCGGTCTTTTCGAAGATACCAACCTTTGCGCCATCCACGCCAAGCGTGTCACCATTATGCCCAAGGACATCCAGCTGGCTCGCCGTATCCGTGGAGAACGCGCTTAAATTCGGTCTGCATTATAGTTGCCATTCTCAACAAAACGGCCCTTTTCAGGGCCACTAGAGCATTCCCTAAAAGAGTTGTGTGAGCAATTTTCCCTTCAGTGTACCTAAAACTGTTTGTTCCCCTGGGGGAACTACTTCCTAAAGCCCCTTGACCACCGAACGATCATACTCTCAACACTGATGAGGGGAGGTACGTCAACCAACCGACAACTCGAGTTGTCCCTTCATGCTTCGCTTTGCACACACTTTTGAATGTGCATCTCCAGCGCGGACTTCATTCTCTGGTACCGGCCGTATGTTTCCCCTTCTTCTTATGCTCTTTTCCGGATTCAGAAGCTTTCCCAGCTCGCCTCCCCTTGTTGCTACAAACTAGACAACTCGAACATCCAACATTGAAAGTTTGACCGTATGATTGAAACGTAATCTTTGGCTTGTTTACTTTGAATCACACCCCTATGATAGTTATAATTGTGGGGTTTGGAAATTGATTGATTCCCTCAATATTAGGAGCTCCTGATATAGCCTTTCCTCGAATAAATAATATAAGTTTTTAAATACTACCTGCTTCATCAACTCTTCTACTGTCAAGCAGTAGATAGTAGAAAATGGGGCAGGAACTGGATGAACAGTTTACCCTCCTCTCTCTTCAGGAACAGCTCACGCAGGGCTGGCTGTTTCAATGTTTTATGTTTCTGTTTCGGCAAATTGAACTCCAAAAATCGAAAGTTCGAGGTATCCCGAACAGAACATTTAAGAAGCCCAAACGTTTCCCCCCGCGGAATCTAGGAATTGATTCAGAAATGGTCATAATATGGCCGATATCTCTTCATCGATCCTCTCTGTGGCTAAATTAGATAAATCTGCAATATTTCAACAACAACTCTCTAGCGGTGGACTGGATATTGTCGTCCTGAAAAGGACGGTTTTTGGTTTGATGCACGCAGTGTAGTAACTTATGCCTTCTTCTCGGTTTTCTTCGGCAGCAAGACAGCCTGAATGTTGGGCAGAACACCACCTTGGGCGATGGTAACACCGGACAGCAGCTTGTTCAATTCTTCGTCGTTGCGGATGGCCAACTGCAGATGACGGGGAATGATTCTGGTCTTCTTGTTGTCACGGGCAGCGTTTCCTGCCAATTCGAGCACTTCAGCGGCCAGATATTCCATAACGGCAGCCAAGTAGACTGGAGCGCCGGCACCGACACGCTCGGCATAGTTGCCCTTCCGGAGCAGACGGTGAATACGACCGACTGGGAACTGCAATCCAGCGCGGTTGGAACGGGACTTTGCCTTTCCCTTAACTTTGCCTCCTTTGCCGCGGCCAGACATTTTGTGGTTGAGTTTGAGTGGACTTGAGAAACAAACGTTCACGAAGCGTACGTAAGCGGTACTGATGGTGATTTCACATTCATTATTTCATTAAATTCATGTTTATTTGCAATTTTTGGTTTACAAGGTAATTGGTTTACATGTCAAGAGGTTGACCGATAGGTCCTTCAGCTTTGGTCTTAAAATTGGATTTTGATAGATGTTTTTGTTTTTTTTTTTTTTGCGGTTTTACCATAGTTGTAATATTGGCCGTATGGGCTCTGGTGGTTTTTTAAAAGAAAATTTGTTATCCTAGCTACTATTTACAAGACTACAATAAAATTTGATAACCTAGGGGGGAACGAGGTCCCGGATGACCTGCTGGTCCGATTGGTGGCAACGAGCCCTAAATCTACCGATCGAGTCACCAAAGCGCTCCTCTAATGTTTTGATCTCGGCCAGACGGTGAACCTCGGTTGTCCTCGTTCTCGGAGGGCTGTTGAGGATCATCCGGAGGAACTTATTCTGGGTCCTCTGGAGCCTCAGATGGTGGGTTTTAGCGCAACTCTCCCAGATTGGTACGCCATATTCAATTACTGGAAGAATGACCTGTTTGTAAACAGCAAGCTTGTTCTTCAAAGACAGAGTTGACTTCCGGTTGATGAGTGGATAAAGTGCTTTTAGCAAGATGTTGCTTTTGATGACCGTTTTGTCAACCTGCTGTCTGAAGAGAAGCTTGCTGTCTAACGTTAGCCCAAGGTAGTCGGCTGCATCAGACCATTCCACCGTTGATCCACCGAGGGTGATTTTACAATCCTCAGCCGGAACAAGTCTGGGGGATTTGGAATAGGGGAAGAGGATGACCTGGGTCTTCGCTGCGTTGATACAGATCTTCCAGCTGTTCAAATAATCTGACAAGACGTTCAGGCCTCTCTGGAGTCGAGATGTTAGTGCTCTCGTGAATCTGCCGCTATAGACGACTGATGTGTCGTCAGCGAACAGTGACAGTGAGCCGCCTTCAGGGAGCTGAGGCATGTCCGAGGTGAACAGGTTGTATAGTAGTGGTCCTAAAATACTGCCCTGTGGAACACCTGCGGGGATGTTGTGAGGGTCTGAGTTGACTCCATTGAGGGAAACCCTGAACGTCCTGTTAAACAGATAATTTTTGATGATTTTCACCAAATAGGTGGGAAGATTGTATCGGTGCAGCTTGTACACCAGGCCGTCGTGCCAGACGTTGTCGAATGCTTTTTCAACATCGAGCAACGCCATGGCGGAGGATTTGGCAAGGGACTTGTTCCGTCTGAGGATGTTGGTTACTCGAGTCAGTTGGTGCACGGTTGAACGACCGCGTCGAAAGCCAAACTGTTCCTCGAGCAAGATGTTGTTTTGATCGGCTGCCGAAAGCAGCCGTCTGTTGATCGCTTTTTCAAAAAGCTTTGATAACCCTGAGAGAAGGCTGATGGGTCGATAGCTTTTGGGGGAGGAAGGATCCTTCCCAGGTTTCCTAATGGGGATGACTTTTGCTGACTTCCACGACGAGGGGAAGTAGCTAAGTCGGAGGCACTGATTGAAAATCAGTGCCAGATGTTGGTAGAACTGGAGACTCAATTGCTTGAGTTCCAAGTTCAGGATGTTGTCGAAACCTGGGGCCTTCATGTTTTTGGATGTTTTGAGATAGGCCAGCAACTCGTCAGCAGTGATCTCCAACTCCTCCGAGAAGTCGTTGGGAGATCGGTGTAGGTTAGCTGCGTGTTCGGAAACAGCAGCTTCGTGTGGGCTAGGAATGTCTAGCCCTAGTTTGTGGGAGCTGACGAAATGCCGACCTATCTCAGCAGCCTTCTCCGCAGGGGTTATCAAGCGATCCTTAGAGTCGGTGTTGTCTAATGGGATCAACGGTGGAATAGGTCTGGGTTTGGATTTCAAAAGTTTGGTCATCTTCCAGAATGGCCTAGCACCATCTGGGAGAGAGCGGATCTTGTTGGAAAAATCATCGTTCCTGAGGTCCACCATTCTGGCCTTGATTATTTTTGATATGCGATTGACTTCGCTTTTCAACGCAGGCAGACCAGTGCGTTGGTACTGCCTGCGTTTGGTGTTTCTTAAACGAATGAGATCTTTGGTGATACTATCGATCGTTAGGGTGTTGCTCACCTGTTGGACTGAAGGTACGTGTTGCTCCCTGGCTAGAGAGACCGCTTCCTCGATCGTTCGCAGCTGCCGGTCGACGTCTTCAGTGGTCTCGGGGAACTCCCTGTAGTCAACGCTGCTGTCGACTGTCTGCTGGAATCGGGCCCAGTCCACTTGGTGGTAGTTACGCCTGGAGATGATGTGCCGATTCACTGAGGAACCAACTTCAATCACCACCGGGAAGTGGTCCGAGCTGAGCTCCTGATATGCCATCGGTTGCGTGGTGTTATTCACGTTCGTGACGAACAAGTCCAGCGTCGCATGGGCCCCAGACCGAGTCAGCCGGGTTGGACTGTCCGGGCCTAGGATGGTGTAGTGCCCCTCTTGGGCATCGTCGCACCAGATGGTTCCATTTGAATTGGTACGGGAATTGCCCCAGGCTGGGTGTTTGGCATTCAGGTCCCCAGCGATGATGAACTGTCCCTGCCGCCGTGTCAGCTTAGCGATGTCCCTTCGGAGTGCAGCCGCTGACCCGTTTGTTGCATTGGCTTGAGTGGGACAGTATGCAACAATTAGGGTGATGTTTCCGTCGGAGGTGGTAACTTCCACTCCGATGGCTTCGATGATCTGAAGCTGGAGGTTCGGCAGCAGGCGACAGTTGATATTTTGCTTGAGTGCAATGGCCACACCTCCCCCCCTGGAGTTCGGCCGATCGAGTCTCACCAAGCGGTAGTTCGGGATATATGCGCTCACTTCAGGTTTGAGGTGAGTTTCTGTTATGAACGCCACATCAGCCTCCTTTTCCTCCAGGAAGCTGCACAGCTCGATGGTTTTGCTCTTGAGAGAGCAAGCGTTCCAGTTAACCAGAACCATTCTAGCCATACTGGATGAGCAGCATGCCCAGAGTGTAGATCTGGTCGTATCTCGTTTTGCAGCCACGCAGACGGACCGCCATGTCTTGGAAGATTGGGAGCAGCTGTTCCGGCTGGTAGAGGGGAGAGCCATCCTGGGGGGGGAGGGTGTCACTGCTGTTGGAGCTGGCTTGATCCCGTCGCAATCCGGGAGGGGAAACCCACGGGTTCGTTGGGGGAGCTGATGGTGAGGCGGCAGCAGCTACCAGCCGCTGCTGTGGTTGGAGTGGGGGAAGCACCGGTATTTCGCGGCGAGACCGAGCGAGAACAGGAAAGTGGCGCTCGTTGAGCGGCGGTGGGGCCACTGACTTCTTCCTGGTTTGGTTTTTGCTGGAGGCCCTGTTCCGGATCTCGATGAACTCGGACCTCGCCTTGCACGTCTTCGCTGTGGGTGCGTGGTTTTCACCACAGTTGGCGCACTTCGGATCGGCTTCTTCGATTCGTTGACATGCCTCGAAATGGTGATCTTCGCCACACCGGGAGCAGCGGGCGTTCATGGCACAGTTCCTTGATCCGTGGCCAAAGCGGAGACAATTCATGCACTGCGTGACGTCTTTTTGCTTCGGCCTGTACCGGACCCACTCCACGACGGTGCATCCGATGGTGCTGATGGTTTGAAGGCTCTTCATCGTACTGGTGCCGTGTTCCAGATGGACCAGGTACAGCTGGTCACGGTGGATGCGGGTTTGGTTGTGCCGGATGATCTTGTAGACGCCGGTGGGTTTCAACCCGATACTCACCAGCTCCTCCATAAGCTCCGATTCTGGCATGTCGTCAAGCCCATGGAGCACCACCTTCAGTGGTTTGGTTCCAGGGGCATCGTGGGTGAAGTACTGGAAGCGCTTCTCGTTGAGGTAATGCACCACCGCGTCGTAGTGGGGTTTACCTTCGGTCATCAGCTTCACACCGAAACCGCACAGGCGAAAGGTGCACTTTAGCCCTTGCGAGATGAGCTTTCGCAGATCCGGGCGTAGATCGGCCGGGTCGTTGTACACGAAGATCGGCGGGCACTTCTCCTTCCGCTCGATTGTTTTCAGATCGTCCAGCCGCGGTGGCTTCGCCTTCCGGTTTTTCCTCGTCTTTGCCGGCAAATCACCAGCGTCGTTGTCTACCAGCCCATGGAACTGGTTCTGCGAGAGAATCCTCTTCGCAGCGTTGCCGTCTTGCTCGTTGCCGCTCGCGGAGCGCTTTTTCGAGCAAGCGATAGCGGCTGCACCTGCCGCTGTGTCACCCATGACGGGGGATGATAATGCACACGCCAAATCGAACGACTTTTCACTTTCCGAGAACTGAGCGTAAAACACGTCCGCACGTGTCGCTAGGTAACGAACGAATGATGGTGATTTCACCGGATGAGGGTATCTTTTATACATGCGTAGCCCTGCGCTGCACTCATACTAGGATGGTACGAACGAAATGGATGAAGTAGCAAACGAAGCGAAGGGGCGGAACAGCGCTCACCATTCTACGGGTATAAAAGAGAACCGACTGGTTCGGTCGGGCATCAGTTTCAGTTTTCGTTTGGAATCTAAAACAACGTTAGCAGCACGATGGCACCGAAAACCAGCGGAAAGGCCGCGAAGAAATCCGGCAAGGCCCAGAAGAACATTGTCAAGGGCGATAAGAAGAAGAAGAAGCAGCGCAGGAAGGAAAGCTACGCCATCTACATCTACAAGGTGTTGAAGCAAGTTCACCCCGACACTGGCGTTTCGTCGAAAGCCATGAGCATCATGAACAGCTTCGTCAACGACATCTTTGAGCGTATTGCCGCCGAAGCCTCCCGCCTGGCCCACTACAACAAGCGTTCGACGATCACATCCCGCGAAATCCAAACCGCCGTCCGGCTTCTGCTCCCGGGAGAGTTGGCCAAGCACGCCGTTTCGGAAGGCACCAAGGCCGTCACCAAATACACCAGCTCCAAGTAAATGACGACCGACACTGCGTTCAATCACACCAAACCAAAAGGCCCTTTTCAGGGCCACTATTTCAATCCCGAAAAAGAGTTGATTTTGAAAATCTGACACTAGACTGTTTTATCACACTATTGAACCGACTGAGGTAGTGCCACGGCGGTGACTTCATACGTGACAACACCCCCCTCTCTTATCAGTTTGAATTTATTCAATTCATTTTATTTATTCGATGTTATCAGTTTCAGTATTGATTAATTATAACGATTACAGTTGCAGAGATTTGGATCCCCATTCAGCTGCGTAATAAATAATAGGAATTTAATTGTTAAGCAGTATAGGGAAAAATCTGTTCACAAAAAAAACCCTAGATCTAGGTTTTTCGAATCAGTTTGAATTTAAAGCAAGAAGATCCACTTCGTACGTTCAACATTTCTGCTGATTGCAAAAAAAAATGTTGTGCCAGCCATGTTGTACCTTAACCACACTTCATTCACTAGCAGAACGTTTAAAGTTCAATATTTATGCTGATTGCCATGTTGCACCTTAACAACTTCATTTTTGCTATCGGTTGTGCTGCATGTTAGTAGTTTAGACAATTTTGACATCATAGGACTAGCTAGCTAGGCAGGCATGATGACAAGTTTCGTGGTTCGTTCGTTCTTCTTCTCAACGTATTGGAAAGAAGCTCATTATGTTTTCTAGCGTCCCATTACAAACGATCTCGTAAGAGCATCCCCAGCAGTTCAGGCTATCATAATAACGTTTATCGACAACAGTTATGACTTCAATATGTCAAAACATTTTTCTTAATTAGATCTGCAAAATATCCACAGGTCTTAAGCGTGTGATTCAAAATACACAAGTTAAAGATTATTTTTCAATCATAATCTCTGCGATTAACCATCACCTTGTTAAACGGTCATACTTTCAAAGTTGCACATCTCAAAATTTTGATTTTCGAGTTATCTAGTTGTAGCATTAAGGGGACGAGTTGATGCAAATGTTATCGATCGGATAAGCTCGATAATGCCATCAATCAGTTCCCATTGATGGGGCCCATTCACATAGCTCATGGGTGGGTGGTGTGTCTTCGAGATGTAACGGGTCAAACGAAACAATGGGTGGTGGGCGCGTTGCAAATGGTCATTGTTGGCGTTATGAAATTTGCGAATGATGGTGACATGACACGTTGTGTGGTTGCCATTCGGCTTCCTGGCTCGGGTGTTGCTCAGTACTAGCACGGACAGACACGTTGAACAGCCCCTGAGGGCACTGTACACAAAAATATATCTCGATCGGGGGAGTGTAGGGTGCAGTTTCTACACCGGGAACACGTGCCGTGGGGCATGTTAGGGACTTCCGAGAACAATTTGTCGCGAATTCAGCGCGACATGTCCGGTACTACTGCCGCCAGAAGAGATTGTATGGAATGTTCATTCGATGCAACTGCAGCTAGCAAAACCGATGCCTATTCGGGCAGATTTCGCACTAGCTCATTTGCAGATTCCACCGCAGGGAGGGTGCTTGCTTTGCTTGCTTGCTTCTTGAAGTAAAACATTCTCAGATAAACTAGATCCATAGTAGCACGTGCACTGTCCTTTTCCAATGCAGTTGCCGCCGATGGCTGAGGCAAATGCCAGCAATTTGCACACATTCGACCAACCAACAGTGCACAGGTGGAAGGTGATTAGTGTTTGGTGACATTGTTTTCCGGACAAAATGGCACAAACTCGTGTGACTGACGTCATAGTCGAGCCCAAGTTTTCGGTATGTTTGATGAAAAACATCAAATTAACATTGTTCAAAGTTTACTAAAACCAAACGCGTAACATCGCTCGTCGGCACTGGGAATGACTTTGTTTGAGGCTCATTAGGGGCCATTAGACACCGGCATACTGGCTATACCCGCATGTCACCGCAAAGAGCAACCATTCATGTTGCCAAATTCACCACCGCCGTGCAGGGTGGTATTGTTTCAATAGTTACTATTGATTGTTTTATCGAGCAAAGCCACACCATATGGCGCACGGGTGCTGTAAAGACATGTCTCAGCGGTGCTTCTCGCGAAACCGGCCCGATGTGGCGATGACGGGCTGCTAGCGAGACTCATGCACTCACCAAACGGACATACTAGACAGGCAAATACTTAGTGCGATTACCGGAAAAATGCGTTTTAAAAAGGTGTTACCAAAAATATGTACAATATTTCGCGAACAGTCATCCAGTGGACGACCATGTCTGCATCCCTAACACAGACGACGAAATCGAACACCGCACTGTTGCCAGAATTTCCGTCATTCATTCGTTTACTATCGCCATCGTGTGAGTGTTACTCTAGCTACCTATCGAGATGTCTGAAGTTGCCACTGAAGCCGCTGCCGCAGCCCCGGCTGCCTCGCCAGCCAAGACCAAGAAGCCAAGGGCCCCCAAGGGACAGGGCAAGCCGAAGAAGCCGTCGACCCACCCCCCAGTCAACGACATGGTTGTTGCTGCCATCAAAACCTTGAAGGAACGCAACGGATCGTCCCTGCAGGCCATCAAGAAGTACATCGCCGCCAACTACAAATGCGATGTCGCCAAGCTTGCCCCATTCCTCAAGAAGGCCTTGAAGAATGGCGTCGAGAAGGGCAAGTTCGTCCAAACCAAGGGCACCGGCGCTTCCGGTTCGTTCAAGCTGAAGGCTGAAGCTAAGAAGGCCGCCAGTGAGAAGAAACCGAAGAAGGCCGGCGAGAAGAAGGCCAAGAAGGCTACCGGAGAGAAGAAGAAGGCCACCAAGAAACCAGCTGGGGAGAAGAAGGCCAAGAAGCCAGCCGGCGAGAAGAAAGCCAAGAAGCCGGCTGCAGCCAAGAAAGCCAAAGCTGCTGGTGCCAAGGCTGCCAAAAAGGCCGGTGGTGTGAAGAAGGCTGCTGCTCCGAAGCAGAAGGCCACCAAACCTTCCAAGACCGCCGCCAAGAAGCCCAAGACCCCAAAACCGAAGAAGGCTGCCCCAGCCAAGAAAGCTGCCGCGAAGAAGACCGCTGCCAAGAAGTAAATTTGGGACAGCAACCGTACTGTTGTAAAACAGTATCTAACATCCAATCAGTCCTTTTCAGGACTACCATCCAAGTTTAGAACAAAGAGTTGCACAGTCAATGATATTCCATTCCTCTCACAGAGGGAAATAAATCCCCCCGAAAAGTTACGTGCACTTTGCCACTGAATGGCGAATTCTTCCCGAACCCTTTCGCAAATCAATAAAATTGGCCAATCATGCAGCACTGGCTGGCACTCACTGTAGCGGTGCATCCGTACCCAAAGCAAACCTCCACTAGAGGAACAGCTTTTGATACACTCGAATGATTCAAGGATTTGAAGAAGTCTATCGACTTAAAGGCTCCCCCAGATCTAAGCGACTTTTTACGGCGACAGCGACAAAAAAAAAACGTCGCGATTTCGCAGCGATTCGCGTCGTGTCAGTCAAGATGGTTCCATAGAAGAGTGCTTGCAGCGACACAACAACGAAATCGTGTCGCTGTCGCCGTAAAAAGTCGCGTAGTTTTGGGGGAGCCTTATTTAAATCGGGTTGAGATTCGTAGCGTTGCCTTGTGAAACCAAAACATGTTTTCGCGGCAACCTGGAATCGAACCAAGGACCTTGCGATCGATAGGCCCGTGCGTTTTTAATACACTCAGGCAAATGGACTATCGAAATACATTGGATGCACTTATGAAAATCGCCACAATAAATCGGGTTGAAATTCATAGCTTTGCCTTAATGAAACCAAACATTGGCAACAAAAAATGTTTCTCGCAGCAACCTGGAATCGAACCAAGGACCTTGCGATCGTTAGGTCTGTGCGTACACCACGCGCCTACCGACGCCTGGATGTGAGTTGATGCTAAAACGAAACATAAAGCGTTCGTATGTCAAAATGCAAAATGTATGCATTTCGATAGTCTAGTTCACAGGTCCGTACGTACCGGACCTACTGGGCAGGCTGAGTATCGACATCCCAAGTAGAGCGGTCAAGTACAGTTTGCTGCTAATTACCAAAGTAATCTTGACAGCTGATCCAGTATGAGCGAACTGCCACTATTTTCCTTGCGGAATAATCAAATTACTCTTGTGGATGTTGCAAATTAAATTAATTGGCAGTAAAATATACTAAGCCCAGGGATTGGCTTCTGAAAATCTCAATCTTTCGGGGCCAATGGGTCGACCTTGCTCAGTATGTTTGATTTTCGTAATCCAATGCTGTTCCACTATTCCAAAGATGAGAGCAAATTAATACAGTTTGTGCTTGCCGCACAATTTCGTAGGTACCGAAGCAAGATTCAGAATCAGTCATCATCGTGCCTTTCGATTGATTCTGAACTGCACATAACGGGACTTCGATCGCCAACTTCCAGAGGAATAATTTCCCCACTGCGTGTAACTGATTTTAAGCGTGATTGGCGAATCGAACGCCTCACATCCCCATCGCAGTTTGGGTACGAGAGAAAGAGAGTGAGCACCGCCGCCATTTGCTTGCGTGCACCGAGAAAAATTTGCGGCTCGAAAATTTGGCCCTGAGCTCCTGACACTCAAATTGAAACCGGTAAATTACTTCCGCCGCTGTTACTACACGTGGAGCATTTCCGTTGGAGTGAACGCGTCTTCATTATTTTTGCTCACATGGCTTGTTGGGAAGTTGAACCCAGACACCTTCAGCATGGGTTTGCTTTGTAGCCACCGACTTTACCACTACACTAAGGAAGGCCTTAACTGCTATTTATCAACATTATGCTCTTCAAGTGCGTCTTACTGCCGAGTTTCAGATAATTTGGCCGATGCCAAACTCCAGATGCCAAAATAAATCAGTGTTTCATTAAATTGATGTTTCTCTAAAGTAATTCAATCTAGGGTGAATTAAAAAAATAAAACAAACCCACACATGTAGCAGCATCTACCTTACCTATTCAATTTGTAATCGATTAGTTAACTAATGAGAGATTAGAAACTCTTAAAATGCTGTTCCCAAGGAAATCTGGATTTATTGTGGTATGAATATTCAACACCTTAGGATTTTTTTTTTTTTGTATCCAATATGTTTGAGTGCAAAAACTTTCGGCAAGATTATTTTAGGCTAGTAAACTTTTCTTTCAAACTCTTGAGTCAAAAAGTTAGAGCCAAGCTCAAAAAATCAAACAAACATTGTTTGGTACTACATTGCTAATTATTGAGAAAAGTGAAACCTTTTTAAGAAGTTAGTACCGTAAAATGGGGTGTTAAGGACTCGTGGGGTTTTAAGGGATTGAACTTCTCCATCAAGTTTGAAAAGTCACAAAAACGTCGGAAGTCTTTTGTTCGGAGGATTGTGAGCTGCATTATGTGATCGGGGATATCTATTAATATTAGGTATTGTGGAGTCTAGATATTGAAAACGATTCAAACCATTTTTGAAAGAATTTTATTGGCAAAAAAGATTTAACTACAAAACAATGAAACAATATTAACAAAAATATGTGAGTAACCCAGAACATAAGTATATTTAATTGAGATCACAACGCAGACAAAAGCTTTTGAAAATGTTATCTAGATTTCGCCTTTTAATATTTCTTATGGAAAAAGTTTCTTTTTGAAAGTTAGCGGGGTGTTAGGGGATTATCTTTTCTACTTTTTCCAAGTTACAAAACTCGTTCGATTTATGCCGATATATGTTCCATTATACTTTAGGCTTGTTCCGTGAAGTAAAACTGCATTGTAAAGGTTAAGGGGACTATTTTGTTTGTTACTGAATATTACTAAAATGTCTAGCCCTGAAAATATGGGATTTTTTTTTTTTTTTTTTTTCTCAGAGGCACCCGAGTTGCGCGAAGAGTGAAACCAAATCTACCTATCGAACTGTCAAACTGTCTACCTATCGAGCAGACCAGCAAAACAAATAGGGGCTATTTTCGAAGACGAAGGAGAACAATCATTCAAAGAAGCAAATGCAAATATATAGGTTATGATCGTGTTGCATTTAAGTATCAAAACCAATTCAAGACAATTTCAATATCGAGTTAGGGAGAGTTAACTGTACCGTCAAGCTACCATTCACCGTGCATTTAAGAAAAAATTGCACTTCAAAAAAATATAAAACTATTCCAAATAATTTGAAGCGTACTAGAATACCACTACGTAGCGGGCAATTATATAATAATTCAGGGAAAAATCTAAAACTAGTGATGCATAACAAAAAATTAGTCAAAAATTATGTTTGAAAATGTCATGTGAAGGTCGCCTCGTACCGTTCTATGTCACCATTTACCGTGCGTATAGTTTTCGTCATGATTTGATTTTGTATCTTGAAGAAACGTTGTTAATGGAGCAACTATGTTGCTAGTAGTGTGCGCATTCATTTTTAAGAGTATTCAAATCTTCATTTACAATAAAAACTATACAAAGTTTAAAAATTGGCTAAATTATTATTTTTTAATTAAAATCGTTATTGGAGGTTTGACTGTATTGTCCAAACCATTCCATATTCACCTAAATTCTAAATGTGAAGTAGTTTAATGACGACATAACAATAAATCTAATATTATCGCATAATTTCATGCCTTTTACACTATACACGGTAATAGGATCCATATATATTGAAAAGGATCCATTCACCGTGCATTTGGGTTTCGACTGAAACACAATAAAAATTCTAATTTGCATTAAATCTCATTGCTCATACGATGAAATACATCTTACTAATAATATCCACAGTGAAAACTTGTTGAAATTTTGAAAAATTTCATACTCTATCGTTAAAATAAAAAATGTGATTTTTTGGCGTTTCTACTAAGATTGTTGCAATATCTCGTTATCAAACAGAATTCACATGATTTTGTCTACATAAACTAGGTTTTTCAAAATTATTTGTGGCAAAAACTACTTCGTTTCATCAGTTTTATCTTATTTTGCTGACCAAAGAATGATTTGTGAAAATTGTATGAATATTCTGTAGGAATTTGTATATGTGCACGGTGAATGGAGGCCGCACGGTGACTGGTGACTTAACGGTATATAGGTTATGATCCTGTTGCATTTAAGTATCAAAAACAATTCAAGACAATTTTACGAAGTATTGACAGCTTCCAGATTAATAACTATGAAAGATTTAGCAGTTAAAAGAAAACGGTTTGCGTTTGCAGGAGTTCCAAGTTCGATAATATTGATGTATTATCTGATTGAGGTTGAGCATAACTTATGAAAATGAATGAAAGCATCAAAGTTATTGATCAAAAAGATTATGTTTTGTTGTTGGCAAAATATGGTTCCATTTGCGAAAGTCAAATTCCTTTACAACCCTGTTTTGCAGTTACGTCAAAAATCACACATTTTCATGATTATCTCAGAAATCTGCCATAGGATCCTCATAATTGTGTTTGGCACGCGACGAGAGAATCCAGTACTGACCCGATTTTGTCAGCCAATTTCAGATTTGTCAAAAAATTGGTATCGTCATGTTTTACCACGTACCCTCTTTAAAAGTCCATGTAACCATGTCGAAATTTGAAAAACGGGAACAAAATAAAATGACCCGATTTGGTCAGCCTAAAATTCATCGAGGGGCTGACAAAATCGGGTCCTTACTGTAGTAGGGCTGTCCTTTGTTTAATTATTGACATACTAGAAGTTGCTTGAAAACACCCCATTTTACGGTAGACATTTCATCATCCACTTTCAATACATTTCAATGAAACTGATTTGTTCAAAGTCATAAATGCTTGTTGTGGGGTTTGTAGATTCGAAGCTTGAAAATGTTCGTTCAAAACGATTTTCCCGGTGACCTTCTCAAATTCCCGGTTTTTCCCGTCGGTGGATTCAAATTCCCGTCTTTCTCCCGGTTCGGTGATTCGTTTTCCCTTCGTTTCGTTTCGGGTGCGCGAACACAATTCCAGTGCTTGTAAATATTGATTGCAACCGCATCCAGTGAGCGGGACATTATGGGACATTTCTCATAAGGTACAGTGTGGAACATGATGAAATATTTGTTCGTCCATCGCATTGTGGAACCGAGCGAGGCAAACTAAGAAGTTCCTAACGCAATCCTAATGGAATTTGATGAGGGTGAAATAGGGAGTGGTACGACGAGCGTTCCGTACCTGACACTGAAGTCCGGAGTTGAGATGCATGCACGTGAGATTGGTATGGAAAGATGCACGCACTGGATTTCACCGGCGTGGCATCATAGCGGTTGTTGTTTTCGAACCGACCGAAGTACAACAAGTAAGTAACAACAGTAGTGCCACCCCGGGAAATGACAGTGCTGACTAGACTAGACTATGTATGTATATATATTGGCATTTTATGGTGTCTTCCAATCGGAGACGAGAATTTTCTCCCCAAGCCACGCCACCGCCGGACTGCAAAAGCGTGTAGTGCTTGTCCCATTAGATTACCCTTGCTTTTAGTGTGTGAACATTTGTCATATCAACTCCTTGATGAGTGTGTTTGGTGGCCCTGAAAAGGGCCGTTTGAAGAGCGAAACTTTGGAATGCGATTTAACCTCCGAAACCGTACAGGGTGCGTCCCTGACGCTTCAGAGCGTAGACAACATCCATAGCGGTAACGGTTTTACGCTTGGCGTGTTCAGTGTAGGTAACGGCATCACGGATGACGTTTTCCAGGAACACCTTCAACACACCACGAGTTTCCTCGTAGATAAGTCCGGAGATACGCTTGACTCCTCCACGACGAGCCAGACGACGGATTGCGGGCTTGGTGATACCCTGGATGTTATCACGCAAAACCTTGCGATGACGCTTGGCGCCTCCTTTTCCGAGTCCTTTGCCTCCCTTGCCACGGCCGGTCATTTTGGATGAATTTGGTTCTGTGTTCGACGACGGTAGTACTGGAACTGATGGCTGCGCCAATTTTTTCATTAAATTCATGTTTATTTGCAATTTTTGGTTTACAAGGTAATTGGTTTACATGTCAAGAGGTTGACCGATAGGTCCTTCAGCTTTGGTCTTAAAATTGGATTTTGATAGATGTTTTTGTTTTTTTTTTTTTTGCGGTTTTACCATAGTTGTAATATTGGCCGTATGGGCTCTGGTGGTTTTTAAAAGAAAATTTGTTATCCTAGCTACTATTTACAAGACTACAATAAAATTTGATAACCTAGGGGGGAACGAGGTCCCGGATGACCTGCTGGTCCGATTGGTGGCAACGAGCCCTAAATCTACCGATCGAGTCACCAAAGCGCTCCTCTAATGTTTTGATCTCGGCCAGACGGTGAACCTCGGTTGTCCTCGTTCTCGGAGGGCTGTTGAGGATCATCCGGAGGAACTTATTCTGGGTCCTCTGGAGCCTCAGATGGTGGGTTTTAGCGCAACTCTCCCAGATTGGAACGCCATATTCAATTACTGGAAGAATGACCTGTTTGTAAACAGCAAGCTTGTTCTTCAAAGACAGAGTTGACTTCCGGTTGATGAGTGGATAAAGTGCTTTTAGCAAGATGTTGCTTTTGATGACCGTTTTGTCAACCTGCTGTCTGAAGAGAAGCTTGCTGTCTAACGTTAGCCCAAGGTAGTCGGCTGCATCAGACCATTCCACCGTTGATCCACCGAGGGTGATTTTACAATCCTCAGCCGGAACAAGTCTGGGGGATTTGGAATAGGGGAAGAGGATGACCTGGGTCTTCGCTGCGTTGATACAGATCTTCCAGCTGTTCAAATAATCTGACAAGACGTTCAGGCCTCTCTGGAGTCGAGATGTTAGTGCTCTCGTGAATCTGCCGCTATAGACGACTGATGTGTCGTCAGCGAACAGTGACAGTGAGCCGCCTTCAGGGAGCTGAGGCATGTCCGAGGTGAACAGGTTGTATAGTAGTGGTCCTAAAATACTGCCCTGTGGAACACCTGCGGGGATGTTGTGGGGGTCTGAGTTGACTCCATTGAGGGAAACCCTGAACGTCCTGTTAAACATATAATTTTTGATGATTTTCACCAAATAGGTGGGAAGATTGTATCGGTGCAGCTTGTACACCAGGCCGTCGTGCCAGACGTTGTCGAATGCTTTTTCAACATCGAGCAACGCCATGGCGGAGGATTTGGCAAGGGACTTGTTCCGTCTGAGGATGTTGGTTACTCGAGTCAGTTGGTGCACGGTTGAACGACCGCGTCGAAAGCCAAACTGTTCCTCGAGCAAGATGTTGTTTTGATCGGCTGCCGAAAGCAGCCGTCTGTTGATCGCTTTTTCAAAAAGCTTTGATAACCCTGAGAGAAGGCTGATGGGTCGATAGCTTTTGGGGAGGAAGGATCCTTCCCAGGTTTCCTAATGGGGATGACTTTTGCTGACTTCCACGACGAGGGGAAGTAGCTAAGTCGGAGGCACTGATTGAAAATCAGTGCCAGATGTTGGTAGAACTGGAGACTCAATTGCTTGAGTTCCAAGTTCAGGATGTTGTCGAAACCTGGGGCCTTCATGTTTTTGGATGTTTTGAGATAGGCCAGCAACTCGTCAGCAGTGATCTCCAACTCCTCCGAGAAGTCGTTGGGAGATCGGTGTAGGTTAGCTGCGTGTTCGGAAACAGCAGCTTCGTGTGGGCTAGGAATGTCTAGCCCTAGTTTGTGGGAGCTGACGAAATGCCGACCTATCTCAGCAGCCTTCTCCGCAGGGGTTATCAAGCGATCCTTAGAGTCGGTGTTGTCTAATGGGATCAACGGTGGAATAGGTCTGGGTTTGGATTTCAAAAGTTTGGTCATCTTCCAGAATGGCCTAGCACCATCTGGGAGAGAGCGGATCTTGTTGGAAAAATCATCGTTCCTGAGGTCCACCATTCTGGCCTTGATTATTTTTGATATGCGATTGACTTCGCTTTTCAACGCAGGCAGACCAGTGCGTTGGTACTGCCTGCGTTTGGTGTTTCTTAAACGAATGAGATCTTTGGTGATACTATCGATCGTTAGGGTGTTGCTCACCTGTTGGACTGAAGGTACGTGTTGCTCCCTGGCTAGAGAGACCGCTTCCTCGATCGTTCGCAGCTGCCGGTCGACGTCTTCAGTGGTCTCGGGGAACTCCCTGTAGTCAACGCTGCTGTCGACTGTCTGCTGGAATCGGGCCCAGTCCACTTGGTGGTAGTTACGCCTGGAGATGATGTGCCGATTCACTGAGGAACCAACTTCAATCACCACCGGGAAGTGGTCCGAGCTGAGCTCCTGATATGCCATCGGTTGCGTGGTGTTATTCACGTTCGTGACGAACAAGTCCAGCGTCGCATGGGCCCCAGACCGAGTCAGCCGGGTTGGACTGTCCGGGCCTAGGATGGTGTAGTGCCCCTCTTGGGCATCGTCGCACCAGATGGTTCCATTTGAATTGGTACGGGAATTGCCCCAGGCTGGGTGTTTGGCATTCAGGTCCCCAGCGATGATGAACTGTCCCTGCCGCCGTGTCAGCTTAGCGATGTCCCTTCGGAGTGCAGCCGCTGACCCGTTTGTTGCATTGGCTTGAGTGGGACAGTATGCAACAATTAGGGTGATGTTTCCGTCGGAGGTGGTAACTTCCACTCCGATGGCTTCGATGATCTGAAGCTGGAGGTTCGGCAGCAGGCGACAGTTGATATTTTGCTTGAGTGCAATGGCCACACCTCCCCCCCTGGAGTTCGGCCGATCGAGTCTCACCAAGCGGTAGTTCGGGATATATGCGCTCACTTCAGGTTTGAGGTGAGTTTCTGTTATGAACGCCACATCAGCCTCCTTTTCCTCCAGGAAGCTGCACAGCTCGATGGTTTTGCTCTTGAGAGAGCAAGCGTTCCAGTTAACCAGAACCATTCTAGCCATACTGGATGAGCAGCATGCCCAGAGTGTAGATCTGGTCGTATCTCGTTTTGCAGCCACGCAGACGGACCGCCATGTCTTGGAAGATTGGGAGCAGCTGTTCCGGCTGGTAGAGGGGAGAGCCATCCTGGGGGGGGAGGGTGTCACTGCTGTTGGAGCTGGCTTGATCCCGTCGCAATCCGGGAGGGGAAACCCACGGGTTCGTTGGGGGAGCTGATGGTGAGGCGGCAGCAGCTACCAGCCGCTGCTGTGGTTGGAGTGGGGGAAGCACCGGTATTTCGCGGCGAGACCGAGCGAGAACAGGAAAGTGGCGCTCGTTGAGCGGCGGTGGGGCCACTGACTTCTTCCTGGTTTGGTTTTTGCTGGAGGCCCTGTTCCGGATCTCGATGAACTCGGACCTCGCCTTGCACGTCTTCGCTGTGGGTGCGTGGTTTTCACCACAGTTGGCGCACTTCGGATCGGCTTCTTCGATTCGTTGACATGCCTCGAAATGGTGATCTTCGCCACACCGGGAGCAGCGGGCGTTCATGGCACAGTTCCTTGATCCGTGGCCAAAGCGGAGACAATTCATGCACTGCGTGACGTCTTTTTGCTTCGGCCTGTACCGGACCCACTCCACGACGGTGCATCCGATGGTGCTGATGGTTTGAAGGCTCTTCATCGTACTGGTGCCGTGTTCCAGATGGACCAGGTACAGCTGGTCACGGTGGATGCGGGTTTGGTTGTGCCGGATGATCTTGTAGACGCCGGTGGGTTTCAACCCGATACTCACCAGCTCCTCCATAAGCTCCGATTCTGGCATGTCGTCAAGCCCATGGAGCACCACCTTCAGTGGTTTGGTTCCAGGGGCATCGTGGGTGAAGTACTGGAAGCGCTTCTCGTTGAGGTAATGCACCACCGCGTCGTAGTGGGGTTTACCTTCGGTCATCAGCTTCACACCGAAACCGCACAGGCGAAAGGTGCACTTTAGCCCTTGCGAGATGAGCTTTCGCAGATCCGGGCGTAGATCGGCCGGGTCGTTGTACACGAAGATCGGCGGGCACTTCTCCTTCCGCTCGATTGTTTTCAGATCGTCCAGCCGCGGTGGCTTCGCCTTCCGGTTTTTCCTCGTCTTTGCCGGCAAATCACCAGCGTCGTTGTCTACCAGCCCATGGAACTGGTTCTGCGAGAGAATCCTCTTCGCAGCGTTGCCGTCTTGCTCGTTGCCGCTCGCGGAGCGCTTTTTCGAGCAAGCGATAGCGGCTGCACCTGCCGCTGTGTCACCCATGACGGGGGATGATAATGCACACGCCAAATCGAACGACTTTTCACTTTCCGAGAACTGAGCGTAAAACACGTCCGCACGTGTCGCTAGGTAACGAACGAATGATGGTGATTTCACCGGATGAGGGTATCTTTTATACATGCGTAGCCCTGCGCTGCACTCATACTAGGATGGTGCGAACGAAATGGATGAAGTAGCAAACGAAGCGAAGGGGCGGAACAGCGCTCACCATTCTACGGGTATAAAAGAGAACCGACTGGTTCGGTCGGGCATCAGTTTCAGTTTTCGTTTGGAATCTAAAACAACGTTAGCAGCACGATGGCACCGAAAACCAGCGGAAAGGCCGCGAAGAAATCCGGCAAGGCCCAGAAGAACATTGTCAAGGGCGATAAGAAGAAGAAGAAGCAGCGCAGGAAGGAAAGCTACGCCATCTACATCTACAAGGTGTTGAAGCAAGTTCACCCCGACACTGGCGTTTCGTCGAAAGCCATGAGCATCATGAACAGCTTCGTCAACGACATCTTTGAGCGTATTGCCGCCGAAGCCTCCCGCCTGGCCCACTACAACAAGCGTTCGACGATCACATCCCGCGAAATCCAAACCGCCGTCCGGCTTCTGCTCCCGGGAGAGTTGGCCAAGCACGCCGTTTCGGAAGGCACCAAGGCCGTCACCAAGTACACCAGCTCCAAGTAAATGACGACCGACACTGCGTTCAATCACACCAAACCAAAAGGCCCTTTTCAGGGCCACTATTTCAATCCCGAAAAAGAGTTGATTTTGAAAATCTGACACTAGACTGTTTTATCACACTATTGAACCGACTGAGGTAGTGTCACGGCGGTGACTTCATACGTGACAACACCCCCCTCTCTTATCAGTTTGAATTTATTCAATTCATTTTATTTATTCGATGTTATCAGTTTCAGTATTGATTAATTATAACGATTACAGTTGCAGAGATTTGGATCCCCATTCAGCTGCGTAATAAATAATAGGAATTTAATTGTTAAGCAGTATAGGGAAAAATCTGTTCACAAAAAAAACCCTAGATCTAGGTTTTTCGATCAGTTTGAATTTAAAGCAAGAAGATCCACTTCGTACGTTCAACATTTCTGCTGATTGCAAAAAAATGTTGTGCCAGCCATGTTGTACCTTAACCACACTTCATTCACTAGCAGAACGTTTAAAGTTCAATATTTATGCTGATTGCCATGTTGCACCTTAACAACTTCATTTTTGCTATCGGTTGTGCTGCATGTTAGTAGTTTAGACAATTTTGACATCATAGGACTAGCTAGCTAGGCAGGCATGATGACAAGTTTCGTGGTTCGTTCGTTCTTCTTCTCAACGTATTGGAAAGAAGCTCATTATGTTTTCTAGCGTCCCATTACAAACGATCTCGTAAGAGCATCCCAGCAGTTCAGGCTATCATAATAACGTTTATCGAACAACAGTTGATGCAAATGTTATCGATCGGATAATCTCGATAATGCCATCAATCGGTTCCCATTGATGGGGCCCATTCACATAGTTCATGGGTGGGTGGTGTGTCTTCGAGATGTAACGGGTCAAACGAAATTGGGAAAACATTCTTATACACAATGGGTGGTGGGCGCGTTGCAAATGGTCATTGTTGGCGTTATGAAATTTGCGAATGATGGTGACATGACACGTTGTGTGGTTGCCATTCGGCTTCCTGGCTCGGGTGTTGCTCAGTACTAGCACGGACAGACACGTTGAACAGCCCCTGAGGGCACTGTACACAAAAATATATCTCGATCGGGGGAGTGTAGGGTGCAGTTTCTACACCGGGAACACGTGCCGTGGGGCATGTTAGGGACTTCCGAGAACAATTTGTCGCGAATTCAGCGCGACATGTCCGGTACTACTGCCGCCAGAAGAGATTGTATGGAATGTTCATTCGATGCAACTGCAGCTAGCAAAACCGATGCCTATTCGGGCAGATTTCGCACTAGCTCATTTGCAGATTCCACCGCAGGGAGGGTGCTTGCTTTGCTTGCTTGCTTCTTGAAGTAAAACATTCTCAGATAAACTAGATCCATAGTAGCACGTGCACTGTCCTTTTCCAATGCAGTTGCCGCCGATGGCTGAGGCAATGCCAGCAATTTGCACACATTCGACCAACCAACAGTGCACAGGTGGAAGGTGATTAGTGTTTGGTGACATTGTTTTCCGGACAAAATGGCACAAACTTGTGTGACTGACGTCATAGTCGAGCCCAAGTTTTCGGTATGTTTGATGAAAAACATCAAATTAACATTGTTCAAAGTTTACTAAAACCAAACGCGTAACATCGCTCGTCGGCACTGGGAATGACTTTGTTCGAGGCTCATTAGGGGCCATTAGACACCGGCATACTGGCTATACCCGCATGTCACCGCAAAGAGCAACCATTCATGTTGCCAAATTCACCACCGCCGTGCAGGGTGGTATTGTTTCAATAGTTACTATTGATTGTTTTATCGAGCAAAGCCACACCATATGGCGCACGGGTGCTGTAAAGACATGTCTCAGCGGTGCTTCTCGCGAAACCGGCCCGATGTGGCGATGACGGGCTGCTAGCGAGACTCATGCACTCACCAAACGGACATACTAGACAGGCAAATACTTAGTGCGATTACCGGAAAAATGCGTTTTAAAAAGGTGTTACCAAAAATATGTACAATATTTCGCGAACAGTCATCCAGTGGACGACCATGTCTGCATCCCTAACACAGACGACGAAATCGAACACCGCACTGTTGCCAGAATTTCCGTCATTCATTCGTTTACTATCGCCATCGTGTGAGTGTTACTCTAGCTACCAATCGAGATGTCTGAAGTTGCCACTGAAGCCGCTGCCGCAGCCCCGGCTGCCTCGCCAGCCAAGACCAAGAAGCCAAGGGCCCCCAAGGGACAGGGCAAGCCGAAGAAGCCGTCGACCCACCCCCCAGTCAACGACATGGTTGTTGCTGCCATCAAAACCTTGAAGGAACGCAACGGATCGTCCCTGCAGGCCATCAAGAAGTACATCGCCGCCAACTACAAATGCGATGTCGCCAAGCTTGCCCCATTCCTCAAGAAGGCCTTGAAGAATGGCGTCGAGAAGGGCAAGTTCGTCCAAACCAAGGGCACCGGCGCTTCCGGTTCGTTCAAGCTGAAGGCTGAAGCTAAGAAGGCCGCCAGTGAGAAGAAACCGAAGAAGGCCGGCGAGAAGAAGGCCAAGAAGGCTACCGGAGAGAAGAAGAAGGCCACCAAGAAACCAGCTGGGGAGAAGAAGGCCAAGAAGCCAGCCGGCGAGAAGAAAGCCAAGAAGCCGGCTGCAGCCAAGAAAGCCAAAGCTGCTGGTGCCAAGGCTGCCAAAAAGGCCGGTGGTGTGAAGAAGGCTGCTGCTCCGAAGCAGAAGGCCACCAAACCTTCCAAGACCGCCGCCAAGAAGCCCAAGACCCCAAAACCGAAGAAGGCTGCCCCAGCCAAGAAAGCTGCCGCGAAGAAGACCGCTGCCAAGAAGTAAATTTGGGACAGCAACCGTACTGTTGTAAAACAGTATCTAACATCCAATCAGTCCTTTTCAGGACTACCATCCAAGTTTAGAACAAAGAGTTGCACAGTCAATGATATTCCATTCCTCTCACAGAGGGAAATAAATCCCCCGAAAAGTTACGTGCACTTTGCCACTGAATGGCGAATTCTTCCCGAACCCTTTCGCAAATCAATAAAATTGGCCAATCATGCACCCCTTTCTCTGCCAGCAGCTGTAAAGCCCGGACAGGTAGGCGAGCACTGGCTGGCGCACTCACTGTAGCGGTGCATCCGTACCCAAAGCAAACCTCCACTAGAGGAACAGCTTTTGATACACTCGAATGATTCAAGGATTTGAAGAAGTCTATCGACTTAAAGGCTCCCCCAGATCTAAGCGACTTTTTACGGCGACAGCGACAAAAAAACGTCGCGATTTCGCAGCGATTCGCGTCGTGTCAGTCAAGATGGTTCCATAGAAGAGTGCTTGCAGCGACACAACAACGAAATCGTGTCGCTGTCGCCGTAAAAAGTCGCGTAGTTTTGGGGGAGCCTTATTTAAATCGGGTTGAGATTCGTAGCGTTGCCTTGTGAAACCAAAACATGTTTTCGCGGCAACCTGGAATCGAACCAAGGACCTTGCGATCGATAGGCCCGTGCGTTTTTAATACACTCAGGCAAATGGACTATCGAAATACATTGGATGCACTTATGAAAATTCGCCACAATAAATCGGGTTGAAATTCATAGCTTTGCCTTATGAAACCAAACATTGGCAACAAAAAATGTTTCTCGCAGCAACCTGGAATCGAACCAAGGACCTTGCGATCGTTAGGTCTGTGCGTACACCACGCGCCTACCGACGCCTGGATGTGAGTTGATGCTAAAACGAAACATAAAGCGTTCGTATGTCAAAATGCAAAATGTATGCATTTCGATAGTCTAGTTCACAGGTCCGTACGTACCGGACCTACTGGGCAGGCTGAGTATCGACATCCCAAGTAGAGCGGTCAAGTACAGTTTGCTGCTAATAACCAAAGTAATCTTGACAGCTGATCCAGTATGAGCGAACTGCCACTATTTTCCTTGCGGAATAATCAAATTACTCTTGTGGATGTTGCAAATTAAATTAATTGGCAGTAAAATACTAAGCCCAGGGATTGGCTTCTGAAAATCTCAATCTTTCGGGGCCAATGGGTCGACCTTGCTCAGTATGTTTGATTTTCGTAATCCAATGCTGTTCCACTATTCCAAAGATGAGAGCAAATCAATACAGTTTGTGCTTGCCGCACAATTTCGTAGGTACCGAAGCAAGATTCAGAATCAGTCATCATCGTGCCTTTCGATTGATTCTGAACTGCACATAACGGGACTTCGATCGCCAACTTCCAGAGGAATAATTTCCCCACTGCGTGTAACTGATTTTAAGCGTGATTGGCGAATCGAACGCCTCACATCCCCATCGCAGTTTGGGTACGAGAGAAAGAGAGTGAGCACCGCCGCCATTTGCTTGCGTGCACCGAGAAAAATTTGCGGCTCGAAAATTTGGCCCTGAGCTCCTGACACTCAAATTGAAACCGGTAAATTACTTCCGCCGCTGTTACTACACGTGGAGCATTTCCGTTGGAGTGAACGCGTCTTCATTATTTTTGCTCACATGGCTTGTTGGGAAGTTGAACCCAGACACCTTCAGCATGGGTTTGCTTTGTAGCCACCGACTTTACCACTACACTAAGGAAGGCCTTAACTGCTATTTATCAACATTATGCTCTTCAAGTGCGTCTTACTGCCGAGTTTCAGATAATTTGGCCGATGCCAAACTCCAGATGCCAAAATAAATCAGTGTTTCATTAAATTGATGTTTCTCTAAAGTAATTCAATCTAGGGTGAATTAAAAAAATAAAACAAACCCACACATGTAGCAGCATCTACCTTACCTATTCAATTTGTAATCGATTAGTTAACTAATGAGAGATTAGAAACTCTTAAAATGCTGTTCCCAAGGAAATCTGGATTTATTGTGGTATGAATATTCAACACCTTAGGATTTTTTTTTTTTGTATCCAATATGTTTGAGTGCAAAAACTTTCGGCAAGATTATTTTAGGCTAGTAAACTTTTCTTTCAAACTCTTGAGTCAAAAAGTTAGAGCCAAGCTCAAAAAATCAAACAAACATTGTTTGGTACTACATTGCTAATTATTGAGAAAAGTGAAACCTTTTTAAGAAGTTAGTACCGTAAAATGGGGTGTTAAGGACTCGTGGGGTTTTAAGGGATTGAACTTCTCCATCAAGTTTGAAAAGTCACAAAAACGTCGGAAGTCTTTGTTCGGAGGATTGTGAGCTGCATTATGTGATCGGGGATATCTATTAATATTAGGTATTGTGGAGTCTAGATATTGAAAACGATTCAAACCATTTTTGAAAGAATTTTATTGGCAAAAAAAGATTTAACTACAAAACAATGAAACAATATTAACAAAAATATGTGAGTAACCCAGAACATAAGTATATTTAATTGAGATCACAACGCAGACAAAAGCTTTTGAAAATGTTATCTAGATTTCGCCTTTTAATATTTCTTATGGAAAAAGTTTCTTTTTGAAAGTTAGCGGGGTGTTAGGGGATTATCTTTTCTACTTTTTCCAAGTTACAAAACTCGTTCGATTTATGCCGATATATGTTCCATTATACTTTAGGCTTGTTCCGTGAAGTAAAACTGCATTGTAAAGGTTAAGGGGACTATTTTGTTTGTTACTGAATATTACTAAAATGTCTAGCCCTGAAAATATGGGATTTTTTTTTTTTTTTTTTTTTCTCAGAGGCACCCGAGTTGCGCGAAGAGTGAAACCAAATCTACCTATCGAACTGTCAAACTGTCTACCTATCGAGCAGACCAGCAAAACAAATAGGGGCTATTTTCGAAGACGAAGGAGAACAATCATTCAAAGAAGCAAATGCAAATATATAGGTTATGATCGTGTTGCATTTAAGTATCAAAACCAATTCAAGACAATTTCAATATCGAGTTAGGGAGAGTTAACTGTACCGTCAAGCTACCATTCACCGTGCATTTAAGAAAAAATTGCACTTCAAAAAAATATAAAACTATTCCAAATAATTTGAAGCGTACTAGAATACCACTACGTAGCGGGCAATTATATAATAATTCAGGGAAAAATCTAAAACTAGTGATGCATAACAAAAAATTAGTCAAAAATTATGTTTGAAAATGTCATGTGAAGGTCGCCTCGTACCGTTCTATGTCACCATTTACCGTGCGTATAGTTTTCGTCATGATTTGATTTTGTATCTTGAAGAAACGTTGTTAATGGAGCAACTATGTTGCTAGTAGTGTGCGCATTCATTTTTAAGAGTATTCAAATCTTCATTTACAATAAAAACTATACAAAGTTTAAAAATTGGCTAAATTATTATTTTTTAATTAAAATCGTTATTGGAGGTTTGACTGTATTGTCCAAACCATTCCATATTCACCTAAATTCTAAATGTGAAGTAGTTTAATGACGACATAACAATAAATCTAATATTATCGCATAATTTCATGCCTTTTACACTATACACGGTAATAGGATCCATATATATTGAAAAGGATCCATTCACCGTGCATTTGGGTTTCGACTGAAACACAATAAAAATTCTAATTTGCATTAAATCTCATTGCTCATACGATGAAATACATCTTACTAATAATATCCACAGTGAAAACTTGTTGAAATTTTGAAAAATTTCATACTCTATCGTTAAAATAAAAAATGTGATTTTTTGGCGTTTCTACTAAGATTGTTGCAATATCTCGTTATCAAACAGAATTCACATGATTTTGTCTACATAAACTAGGTTTTTCAAAATTATTTGTGGCAAAAACTACTTCGTTTCATCAGTTTTATCTTATTTTGCTGACCAAAGAATGATTTGTGAAAATTGTATGAATATTCTGTAGGAATTTGTATATGTGCACGGTGAATGGAGGCCGCACGGTGACTGGTGACTTAACGGTATATAGGTTATGATCCTGTTGCATTTAAGTATCAAAAACAATTCAAGACAATTTTACGAAGTATTGACAGCTTCCAGATTAATAACTATGAAAGATTTAGCAGTTAAAAGAAAACGGTTTGCGTTTGCAGGAGTTCCAAGTTCGATAATATTGATGTATTATCTGATTGAGGTTGAGCATAACTTATGAAAATGAATGAAAGCATCAAAGTTATTGATCAAAAAGATTATGTTTTGTTGTTGGCAAAATATGGTTCCATTTGCGAAAGTCAAATTCCTTTACAACCCTGTTTTGCAGTTACGTCAAAAATCACACATTTTCATGATTATCTCAGAAATCTGCCATAGGATCCTC
This sequence comes from Aedes aegypti, assembly GCF_002204515.2. Lineage (NCBI taxonomy): Eukaryota > Metazoa > Arthropoda > Insecta > Diptera > Culicidae > Aedes > Aedes aegypti. The sequence goes on from NC_035109.1 coordinate 341,876,710, forward strand.
ATAATTGTGTTTGGCACGCGACGAGAGAATCCAGTACTGACCCGATTTTGTCAGCCAATTTCAGATTTGTCAAAAAATTGGTATCGTCATGTTTTACCACGTACCCTCTTTAAAAGTCCATGTAACCATGTCGAAATTTGAAAAACGGGAACAAAATAAAATGACCCGATTTGGTCAGCCTAAAATTCATCGAGGGGCTGACAAAATCGGGTCCTTACTGTAGTAGGGCTGTCCTTTGTTTAATTATTGACATACTAGAAGTTGCTTGAAAACACCCCATTTTACGGTAGACATTTCATCATCCACTTTCAATACATTTCAATGAAACTGATTTGTTCAAAGTCATAAATGCTTGTTGTGGGGTTTGTAGATTCGAAGCTTGAAAATGTTCGTTCAAAACGATTTTCCCGGTGACCTTCTCAAATTCCCGGTTTTTCCCGTCGGTGGATTCAAATTCCCGTCTTTCTCCCGGTTCGGTGATTCGTTTTCCCTTCGTTTCGTTTCGGGTGCGCGAACACAATTCCAGTGCTTGTAAATATTGATTGCAACCGCATCCAGTGAGCGGGACATTATGGGACATTTCTCATAAGGTACAGTGTGGAACATGATGAAATATTTGTTCGTCCATCGCATTGTGGAACCGAGCGAGGCAAACTAAGAAGTTCCTAACGCAATCCTAATGGAATTTGATGAGGGTGAAATAGGGAGTGGTACGACGAGCGTTCCGTACCTGACACTGAAGTCCGGAGTTGAGATGCATGCACGTGAGATTGGTATGGAAAGATGCACGCACTGGATTTCACCGGCGTGGCATCATAGCGGTTGTTGTTTTCGAACCGACCGAAGTACAACAAGTAAGTAACAACAGTAGTGCCACCCCGGGAAATGACAGTGCTGACTAGACTAGACTATGTATGTATATATATTGGCATTTTATGGTGTCTTCCAATCGGAGACGAGAATTTTCTCCCCAAGCCACGCCACCGCCGGACTGCAAAAGCGTGTAGTGCTTGTCCCATTAGATTACCCTTGCTTTTAGTGTGTGAACATTTGTCATATCAACTCCTTGATGAGTGTGTTTGGTGGCCCTGAAAAGGGCCGTTTGAAGAGCGAAACTTTGGAATGCGATTTAACCTCCGAAACCGTACAGGGTGCGTCCCTGACGCTTCAGAGCGTAGACAACATCCATAGCGGTAACGGTTTTACGCTTGGCGTGTTCAGTGTAGGTAACGGCATCACGGATGACGTTTTCCAGGAACACCTTCAACACACCACGAGTTTCCTCGTAGATAAGTCCGGAGATACGCTTGACTCCTCCACGACGAGCCAGACGACGGATTGCGGGCTTGGTGATACCCTGGATGTTATCACGCAAAACCTTGCGATGACGCTTGGCGCCTCCTTTTCCGAGTCCTTTGCCTCCCTTGCCACGGCCGGTCATTTTGGATGAATTTGGTTCTGTGTTCGACGACGGTAGTACTGGAACTGATGGCTGCGCCAATTTTTTCATTAAATTCATGTTTATTTGCAATTTTTGGTTTACAAGGTAATTGGTTTACATGTCAAGAGGTTGACCGATAGGTCCTTCAGCTTTGGTCTTAAAATTGGATTTTGATAGATGTTTTTGTTTTTTTTTTTTTGCGGTTTACCATAGTTGTAATATTGGCCGTATGGGCTCTGGTGGTTTTTAAAAGAAAATTTGTTATCCTAGCTACTATTTACAAGACTACAATAAAATTTGATAACCTAGGGGGGAACGAGGTCCCGGATGACCTGCTGGTCCGATTGGTGGCAACGAGCCCTAAATCTACCGATCGAGTCACCAAAGCGCTCCTCTAATGTTTTGATCTCGGCCAGACGGTGAACCTCGGTTGTCCTCGTTCTCGGAGGGCTGTTGAGGATCATCCGGAGGAACTTATTCTGGGTCCTCTGGAGCCTCAGATGGTGGGTTTTAGCGCAACTCTCCCAGATTGGAACGCCATATTCAATTACTGGAAGAATGACCTGTTTGTAAACAGCAAGCTTGTTCTTCAAAGACAGAGTTGACTTCCGGTTGATGAGTGGATAAAGTGCTTTTAGCAAGATGTTGCTTTTGATGACCGTTTTGTCAACCTGCTGTCTGAAGAGAAGCTTGCTGTCTAACGTTAGCCCAAGGTAGTCGGCTGCATCAGACCATTCCACCGTTGATCCACCGAGGGTGATTTTACAATCCTCAGCCGGAACAAGTCTGGGGGATTTGGAATAGGGGAAGAGGATGACCTGGGTCTTCGCTGCGTTGATACAGATCTTCCAGCTGTTCAAATAATCTGACAAGACGTTCAGGCCTCTCTGGAGTCGAGATGTTAGTGCTCTCGTGAATCTGCCGCTATAGACGACTGATGTGTCGTCAGCGAACAGTGACAGTGAGCCGCCTTCAGGGAGCTGAGGCATGTCCGAGGTGAACAGGTTGTATAGTAGTGGTCCTAAAATACTGCCCTGTGGAACACCTGCGGGGATGTTGTGGGGGTCTGAGTTGACTCCATTGAGGGAAACCCTGAACGTCCTGTTAAACATATAATTTTTGATGATTTTCACCAAATAGGTGGGAAGATTGTATCGGTGCAGCTTGTACACCAGGCCGTCGTGCCAGACGTTGTCGAATGCTTTTTCAACATCGAGCAACGCCATGGCGGAGGATTTGGCAAGGGACTTGTTCCGTCTGAGGATGTTGGTTACTCGAGTCAGTTGGTGCACGGTTGAACGACCGCGTCGAAAGCCAAACTGTTCCTCGAGCAAGATGTTGTTTTGATCGGCTGCCGAAAGCAGCCGTCTGTTGATCGCTTTTTCAAAAAGCTTTGATAACCCTGAGAGAAGGCTGATGGGTCGATAGCTTTTGGGGGAGGAAGGATCCTTCCCAGGTTTCCTAATGGGGATGACTTTTGCTGACTTCCACGACGAGGGGAAGTAGCTAAGTCGGAGGCACTGATTGAAAATCAGTGCCAGATGTTGGTAGAACTGGAGACTCAATTGCTTGAGTTCCAAGTTCAGGATGTTGTCGAAACCTGGGGCCTTCATGTTTTTGGATGTTTTGAGATAGGCCAGCAACTCGTCAGCAGTGATCTCCAACTCCTCCGAGAAGTCGTTGGGAGATCGGTGTAGGTTAGCTGCGTGTTCGGAAACAGCAGCTTCGTGTGGGCTAGGAATGTCTAGCCCTAGTTTGTGGGAGCTGACGAAATGCCGACCTATCTCAGCAGCCTTCTCCGCAGGGGTTATCAAGCGATCCTTAGAGTCGGTGTTGTCTAATGGGATCAACGGTGGAATAGGTCTGGGTTTGGATTTCAAAAGTTTGGTCATCTTCCAGAATGGCCTAGCACCATCTGGGAGAGAGCGGATCTTGTTGGAAAAATCATCGTTCCTGAGGTCCACCATTCTGGCCTTGATTATTTTTGATATGCGATTGACTTCGCTTTTCAACGCAGGCAGACCAGTGCGTTGGTACTGCCTGCGTTTGGTGTTTCTTAAACGAATGAGATCTTTGGTGATACTATCGATCGTTAGGGTGTTGCTCACCTGTTGGACTGAAGGTACGTGTTGCTCCCTGGCTAGAGAGACCGCTTCCTCGATCGTTCGCAGCTGCCGGTCGACGTCTTCAGTGGTCTCGGGGAACTCCCTGTAGTCAACGCTGCTGTCGACTGTCTGCTGGAATCGGGCCCAGTCCACTTGGTGGTAGTTACGCCTGGAGATGATGTGCCGATTCACTGAGGAACCAACTTCAATCACCACCGGGAAGTGGTCCGAGCTGAGCTCCTGATATGCCATCGGTTGCGTGGTGTTATTCACGTTCGTGACGAACAAGTCCAGCGTCGCATGGGCCCCAGACCGAGTCAGCCGGGTTGGACTGTCCGGGCCTAGGATGGTGTAGTGCCCCTCTTGGGCATCGTCGCACCAGATGGTTCCATTTGAATTGGTACGGGAATTGCCCCAGGCTGGGTGTTTGGCATTCAGGTCCCCAGCGATGATGAACTGTCCCTGCCGCCGTGTCAGCTTAGCGATGTCCCTTCGGAGTGCAGCCGCTGACCCGTTTGTTGCATTGGCTTGAGTGGGACAGTATGCAACAATTAGGGTGATGTTTCCGTCGGAGGTGGTAACTTCCACTCCGATGGCTTCGATGATCTGAAGCTGGAGGTTCGGCAGCAGGCGACAGTTGATATTTTGCTTGAGTGCAATGGCCACACCTCCCCCCCTGGAGTTCGGCCGATCGAGTCTCACCAAGCGGTAGTTCGGGATATATGCGCTCACTTCAGGTTTGAGGTGAGTTTCTGTTATGAACGCCACATCAGCCTCCTTTTCCTCCAGGAAGCTGCACAGCTCGATGGTTTTGCTCTTGAGAGAGCAAGCGTTCCAGTTAACCAGAACCATTCTAGCCATACTGGATGAGCAGCATGCCCAGAGTGTAGATCTGGTCGTATCTCGTTTTGCAGCCACGCAGACGGACCGCCATGTCTTGGAAGATTGGGAGCAGCTGTTCCGGCTGGTAGAGGGGAGAGCCATCCTGGGGGGGGAGGGTGTCACTGCTGTTGGAGCTGGCTTGATCCCGTCGCAATCCGGGAGGGGAAACCCACGGGTTCGTTGGGGGAGCTGATGGTGAGGCGGCAGCAGCTACCAGCCGCTGCTGTGGTTGGAGTGGGGGAAGCACCGGTATTTCGCGGCGAGACCGAGCGAGAACAGGAAAGTGGCGCTCGTTGAGCGGCGGTGGGGCCACTGACTTCTTCCTGGTTTGGTTTTTGCTGGAGGCCCTGTTCCGGATCTCGATGAACTCGGACCTCGCCTTGCACGTCTTCGCTGTGGGTGCGTGGTTTTCACCACAGTTGGCGCACTTCGGATCGGCTTCTTCGATTCGTTGACATGCCTCGAAATGGTGATCTTCGCCACACCGGGAGCAGCGGGCGTTCATGGCACAGTTCCTTGATCCGTGGCCAAAGCGGAGACAATTCATGCACTGCGTGACGTCTTTTTGCTTCGGCCTGTACCGGACCCACTCCACGACGGTGCATCCGATGGTGCTGATGGTTTGAAGGCTCTTCATCGTACTGGTGCCGTGTTCCAGATGGACCAGGTACAGCTGGTCACGGTGGATGCGGGTTTGGTTGTGCCGGATGATCTTGTAGACGCCGGTGGGTTTCAACCCGATACTCACCAGCTCCTCCATAAGCTCCGATTCTGGCATGTCGTCAAGCCCATGGAGCACCACCTTCAGTGGTTTGGTTCCAGGGGCATCGTGGGTGAAGTACTGGAAGCGCTTCTCGTTGAGGTAATGCACCACCGCGTCGTAGTGGGGTTTACCTTCGGTCATCAGCTTCACACCGAAACCGCACAGGCGAAAGGTGCACTTTAGCCCTTGCGAGATGAGCTTTCGCAGATCCGGGCGTAGATCGGCCGGGTCGTTGTACACGAAGATCGGCGGGCACTTCTCCTTCCGCTCGATTGTTTTCAGATCGTCCAGCCGCGGTGGCTTCGCCTTCCGGTTTTTCCTCGTCTTTGCCGGCAAATCACCAGCGTCGTTGTCTACCAGCCCATGGAACTGGTTCTGCGAGAGAATCCTCTTCGCAGCGTTGCCGTCTTGCTCGTTGCCGCTCGCGGAGCGCTTTTTCGAGCAAGCGATAGCGGCTGCACCTGCCGCTGTGTCACCCATGACGGGGGATGATAATGCACACGCCAAATCGAACGACTTTTCACTTTCCGAGAACTGAGCGTAAAACACGTCCGCACGTGTCGCTAGGTAACGAACGAATGATGGTGATTTCACCGGATGAGGGTATCTTTTATACATGCGTAGCCCTGCGCTGCACTCATACTAGGATGGTGCGAACGAAATGGATGAAGTAGCAAACGAAGCGAAGGGGCGGAACAGCGCTCACCATTCTACGGGTATAAAAGAGAACCGACTGGTTCGGTCGGGCATCAGTTTCAGTTTTCGTTTGGAATCTAAAACAACGTTAGCAGCACGATGGCACCGAAAACCAGCGGAAAGGCCGCGAAGAAATCCGGCAAGGCCCAGAAGAACATTGTCAAGGGCGATAAGAAGAAGAAGAAGCAGCGCAGGAAGGAAAGCTACGCCATCTACATCTACAAGGTGTTGAAGCAAGTTCACCCCGACACTGGCGTTTCGTCGAAAGCCATGAGCATCATGAACAGCTTCGTCAACGACATCTTTGAGCGTATTGCCGCCGAAGCCTCCCGCCTGGCCCACTACAACAAGCGTTCGACGATCACATCCCGCGAAATCCAAACCGCCGTCCGGCTTCTGCTCCCGGGAGAGTTGGCCAAGCACGCCGTTTCGGAAGGCACCAAGGCCGTCACCAAGTACACCAGCTCCAAGTAAATGACGACCGACACTGCGTTCAATCACACCAAACCAAAAGGCCCTTTTCAGGGCCACTATTTCAATCCCGAAAAAGAGTTGATTTTGAAAATCTGACACTAGACTGTTTTATCACACTATTGAACCGACTGAGGTAGTGTCACGGCGGTGACTTCATACGTGACAACACCCCCCTCTCTTATCAGTTTGAATTTATTCAATTCATTTTATTTATTCGATGTTATCAGTTTCAGTATTGATTAATTATAACGATTACAGTTGCAGAGATTTGGATCCCCATTCAGCTGCGTAATAAATAATAGGAATTTAATTGTTAAGCAGTATAGGGAAAAATCTGTTCACAAAAAAAACCCTAGATCTAGGTTTTTCGATCAGTTTGAATTTAAAGCAAGAAGATCCACTTCGTACGTTCAACATTTCTGCTGATTGCAAAAAAATGTTGTGCCAGCCATGTTGTACCTTAACCACACTTCATTCACTAGCAGAACGTTTAAAGTTCAATATTTATGCTGATTGCCATGTTGCACCTTAACAACTTCATTTTTGCTATCGGTTGTGCTGCATGTTAGTAGTTTAGACAATTTTGACATCATAGGACTAGCTAGCTAGGCAGGCATGATGACAAGTTTCGTGGTTCGTTCGTTCTTCTTCTCAACGTATTGGAAAGAAGCTCATTATGTTTTCTAGCGTCCCATTACAAACGATCTCGTAAGAGCATCCCAGCAGTTCAGGCTATCATAATAACGTTTATCGAACAACAGTTGATGCAAATGTTATCGATCGGATAATCTCGATAATGCCATCAATCGGTTCCCATTGATGGGGCCCATTCACATAGTTCATGGGTGGGTGGTGTGTCTTCGAGATGTAACGGGTCAAACGAAATTGGGAAAACATTCTTATACACAATGGGTGGTGGGCGCGTTGCAAATGGTCATTGTTGGCGTTATGAAATTTGCGAATGATGGTGACATGACACGTTGTGTGGTTGCCATTCGGCTTCCTGGCTCGGGTGTTGCTCAGTACTAGCACGGACAGACACGTTGAACAGCCCCTGAGGGCACTGTACACAAAAATATATCTCGATCGGGGGAGTGTAGGGTGCAGTTTCTACACCGGGAACACGTGCCGTGGGGCATGTTAGGGACTTCCGAGAACAATTTGTCGCGAATTCAGCGCGACATGTCCGGTACTACTGCCGCCAGAAGAGATTGTATGGAATGTTCATTCGATGCAACTGCAGCTAGCAAAACCGATGCCTATTCGGGCAGATTTCGCACTAGCTCATTTGCAGATTCCACCGCAGGGAGGGTGCTTGCTTTGCTTGCTTGCTTCTTGAAGTAAAACATTCTCAGATAAACTAGATCCATAGTAGCACGTGCACTGTCCTTTTCCAATGCAGTTGCCGCCGATGGCTGAGGCAATGCCAGCAATTTGCACACATTCGACCAACCAACAGTGCACAGGTGGAAGGTGATTAGTGTTTGGTGACATTGTTTTCCGGACAAAATGGCACAAACTTGTGTGACTGACGTCATAGTCGAGCCCAAGTTTTCGGTATGTTTGATGAAAAACATCAAATTAACATTGTTCAAAGTTTACTAAAACCAAACGCGTAACATCGCTCGTCGGCACTGGGAATGACTTTGTTCGAGGCTCATTAGGGGCCATTAGACACCGGCATACTGGCTATACCCGCATGTCACCGCAAAGAGCAACCATTCATGTTGCCAAATTCACCACCGCCGTGCAGGGTGGTATTGTTTCAATAGTTACTATTGATTGTTTTATCGAGCAAAGCCACACCATATGGCGCACGGGTGCTGTAAAGACATGTCTCAGCGGTGCTTCTCGCGAAACCGGCCCGATGTGGCGATGACGGGCTGCTAGCGAGACTCATGCACTCACCAAACGGACATACTAGACAGGCAAATACTTAGTGCGATTACCGGAAAAATGCGTTTTAAAAAGGTGTTACCAAAATATGTACAATATTTCGCGAACAGTCATCCAGTGGACGACCATGTCTGCATCCCTAACACAGACGACGAAATCGAACACCGCACTGTTGCCAGAATTTCCGTCATTCATTCGTTTACTATCGCCATCGTGTGAGTGTTACTCTAGCTACCAATCGAGATGTCTGAAGTTGCCACTGAAGCCGCTGCCGCAGCCCCGGCTGCCTCGCCAGCCAAGACCAAGAAGCCAAGGGCCCCCAAGGGACAGGGCAAGCCGAAGAAGCCGTCGACCCACCCCCCAGTCAACGACATGGTTGTTGCTGCCATCAAAACCTTGAAGGAACGCAACGGATCGTCCCTGCAGGCCATCAAGAAGTACATCGCCGCCAACTACAAATGCGATGTCGCCAAGCTTGCCCCATTCCTCAAGAAGGCCTTGAAGAATGGCGTCGAGAAGGGCAAGTTCGTCCAAACCAAGGGCACCGGCGCTTCCGGTTCGTTCAAGCTGAAGGCTGAAGCTAAGAAGGCCGCCAGTGAGAAGAAACCGAAGAAGGCCGGCGAGAAGAAGGCCAAGAAGGCTACCGGAGAGAAGAAGAAGGCCACCAAGAAACCAGCTGGGGAGAAGAAGGCCAAGAAGCCAGCCGGCGAGAAGAAAGCCAAGAAGCCGGCTGCAGCCAAGAAAGCCAAAGCTGCTGGTGCCAAGGCTGCCAAAAAGGCCGGTGGTGTGAAGAAGGCTGCTGCTCCGAAGCAGAAGGCCACCAAACCTTCCAAGACCGCCGCCAAGAAGCCCAAGACCCCAAAACCGAAGAAGGCTGCCCCAGCCAAGAAAGCTGCCGCGAAGAAGACCGCTGCCAAGAAGTAAATTTGGGACAGCAACCGTACTGTTGTAAAACAGTATCTAACATCCAATCAGTCCTTTTCAGGACTACCATCCAAGTTTAGAACAAAGAGTTGCACAGTCAATGATATTCCATTCCTCTCACAGAGGGAAATAAATCCCCCCGAAAAGTTACGTGCACTTTGCCACTGAATGGCGAATTCTTCCCGAACCCTTTCGCAAATCAATAAAATTGGCCAATCATGCACCCCTTTCTCTGCCAGCAGCTGTAAAGCCCGGACAGGTAGGCGAGCACTGGCTGGCGCACTCACTGTAGCGGTGCATCCGTACCCAAAGCAAACCTCCACTAGAGGAACAGCTTTTGATACACTCGAATGATTCAAGGATTTGAAGAAGTCTATCGACTTAAAGGCTCCCCCAGATCTAAGCGACTTTTTACGGCGACAGCGACAAAAAAACGTCGCGATTTCGCAGCGATTCGCGTCGTGTCAGTCAAGATGGTTCCATAGAAGAGTGCTTGCAGCGACACAACAACGAAATCGTGTCGCTGTCGCCGTAAAAAGTCGCGTAGTTTTGGGGGAGCCTTATTTAAATCGGGTTGAGATTCGTAGCGTTGCCTTGTGAAACCAAAACATGTTTTCGCGGCAACCTGGAATCGAACCAAGGACCTTGCGATCGATAGGCCCGTGCGTTTTTAATACACTCAGGCAAATGGACTATCGAAATACATTGGATGCACTTATGAAAATTCGCCACAATAAATCGGGTTGAAATTCATAGCTTTGCCTTATGAAACCAAACATTGGCAACAAAAAATGTTTCTCGCAGCAACCTGGAATCGAACCAAGGACCTTGCGATCGTTAGGTCTGTGCGTACACCACGCGCCTACCGACGCCTGGATGTGAGTTGATGCTAAAACGAAACATAAAGCGTTCGTATGTCAAAATGCAAAATGTATGCATTTCGATAGTCTAGTTCACAGGTCCGTACGTACCGGACCTACTGGGCAGGCTGAGTATCGACATCCCAAGTAGAGCGGTCAAGTACAGTTTGCTGCTAATAACCAAAGTAATCTTGACAGCTGATCCAGTATGAGCGAACTGCCACTATTTTCCTTGCGGAATAATCAAATTACTCTTGTGGATGTTGCAAATTAAATTAATTGGCAGTAAAATACTAAGCCCAGGGATTGGCTTCTGAAAATCTCAATCTTTCGGGGCCAATGGGTCGACCTTGCTCAGTATGTTTGATTTTCGTAATCCAATGCTGTTCCACTATTCCAAAGATGAGAGCAAATCAATACAGTTTGTGCTTGCCGCACAATTTCGTAGGTACCGAAGCAAGATTCAGAATCAGTCATCATCGTGCCTTTCGATTGATTCTGAACTGCACATAACGGGACTTCGATCGCCAACTTCCAGAGGAATAATTTCCCCACTGCGTGTAACTGATTTTAAGCGTGATTGGCGAATCGAACGCCTCACATCCCCATCGCAGTTTGGGTACGAGAGAAAGAGAGTGAGCACCGCCGCCATTTGCTTGCGTGCACCGAGAAAAATTTGCGGCTCGAAAATTTGGCCCTGAGCTCCTGACACTCAAATTGAAACCGGTAAATTACTTCCGCCGCTGTTACTACACGTGGAGCATTTCCGTTGGAGTGAACGCGTCTTCATTATTTTTGCTCACATGGCTTGTTGGGAAGTTGAACCCAGACACCTTCAGCATGGGTTTGCTTTGTAGCCACCGACTTTACCACTACACTAAGGAAGGCCTTAACTGCTATTTATCAACATTATGCTCTTCAAGTGCGTCTTACTGCCGAGTTTTCAGATAATTTGGCCGATGCCAAACTCCAGATGCCAAAATAAATCAGTGTTTCATTAAATTGATGTTTCTCTAAAGTAATTCAATCTAGGGTGAATTAAAAAAATAAAACAAACCCACACATGTAGCAGCATCTACCTTACCTATTCAATTTGTAATCGATTAGTTAACTAATGAGAGATTAGAAACTCTTAAAATGCTGTTCCCAAGGAAATCTGGATTTATTGTGGTATGAATATTCAACACCTTAGGATTTTTTTTTTTGTATCCAATATGTTTGAGTGCAAAAACTTTCGGCAAGATTATTTTAGGCTAGTAAACTTTTCTTTCAAACTCTTGAGTCAAAAAGTTAGAGCCAAGCTCAAAAAATCAAACAAACATTGTTTGGTACTACATTGCTAATTATTGAGAAAAGTGAAACCTTTTTAAGAAGTTAGTACCGTAAAATGGGGTGTTAAGGACTCGTGGGGTTTTAAGGGATTGAACTTCTCCATCAAGTTTGAAAAGTCACAAAAACGTCGGAAGTCTTTGTTCGGAGGATTGTGAGCTGCATTATGTGATCGGGGATATCTATTAATATTAGGTATTGTGGAGTCTAGATATTGAAAACGATTCAAACCATTTTTGAAAGAATTTTATTGGCAAAAAAAGATTTAACTACAAAACAATGAAACAATATTAACAAAAATATGTGAGTAACCCAGAACATAAGTATATTTAATTGAGATCACAACGCAGACAAAAGCTTTTGAAAATGTTATCTAGATTTCGCCTTTTAATATTTCTTATGGAAAAAGTTTCTTTTTGAAAGTTAGCGGGGTGTTAGGGGATTATCTTTTCTACTTTTTCCAAGTTACAAAACTCGTTCGATTTATGCCGATATATGTTCCATTATACTTTAGGCTTGTTCCGTGAAGTAAAACTGCATTGTAAAGGTTAAGGGGACTATTTTGTTTGTTACTGAATATTACTAAAATGTCTAGCCCTGAAAATATGGGATTTTTTTTTTTTTTTTTTTTTTCTCAGAGGCACCCGAGTTGCGCGAAGAGTGAAACCAAATCTACCTATCGAACTGTCAAACTGTCTACCTATCGAGCAGACCAGCAAAACAAATAGGGGCTATTTTCGAAGACGAAGGAGAACAATCATTCAAAGAAGCAAATGCAAATATATAGGTTATGATCGTGTTGCATTTAAGTATCAAAACCAATTCAAGACAATTTCAATATCGAGTTAGGGAGAGTTAACTGTACCGTCAAGCTACCATTCACCGTGCATTTAAGAAAAAATTGCACTTCAAAAAAATATAAAACTATTCCAAATAATTTGAAGCGTACTAGAATACCACTACGTAGCGGGCAATTATATAATAATTCAGGGAAAAATCTAAAACTAGTGATGCATAACAAAAAATTAGTCAAAAATTATGTTTGAAAATGTCATGTGAAGGTCGCCTCGTACCGTTCTATGTCACCATTTACCGTGCGTATAGTTTTCGTCATGATTTGATTTTGTATCTTGAAGAAACGTTGTTAATGGAGCAACTATGTTGCTAGTAGTGTGCGCATTCATTTTTAAGAGTATTCAAATCTTCATTTACAATAAAAACTATACAAAGTTTAAAAATTGGCTAAATTATTATTTTTTAATTAAAATCGTTATTGGAGGTTTGACTGTATTGTCCAAACCATTCCATATTCACCTAAATTCTAAATGTGAAGTAGTTTAATGACGACATAACAATAAATCTAATATTATCGCATAATTTCATGCCTTTTACACTATACACGGTAATAGGATCCATATATATTGAAAAGGATCCATTCACCGTGCATTTGGGTTTCGACTGAAACACAATAAAAATTCTAATTTGCATTAAATCTCATTGCTCATACGATGAAATACATCTTACTAATAATATCCACAGTGAAAACTTGTTGAAATTTTGAAAAATTTCATACTCTATCGTTAAAATAAAAAATGTGATTTTTGGCGTTTCTACTAAGATTGTTGCAATATCTCGTTATCAAACAGAATTCACATGATTTTGTCTACATAAACTAGGTTTTTCAAAATTATTTGTGGCAAAAACTACTTCGTTTCATCAGTTTTATCTTATTTTGCTGACCAAAGAATGATTTGTGAAAATTGTATGAATATTCTGTAGGAATTTGTATATGTGCACGGTGAATGGAGGCCGCACGGTGACTGGTGACTTAACGGTATATAGGTTATGATCCTGTTGCATTTAAGTATCAAAAACAATTCAAGACAATTTTACGAAGTATTGACAGCTTCCAGATTAATAACTATGAAAGATTTAGCAGTTAAAAGAAAACGGTTTGCGTTTGCAGGAGTTCCAAGTTCGATAATATTGATGTATTATCTGATTGAGGTTGAGCATAACTTATGAAAATGAATGAAAGCATCAAAGTTATTGATCAAAAAGATTATGTTTTGTTGTTGGCAAAATATGGTTCCATTTGCGAAAGTCAAATTCCTTTACAACCCTGTTTTGCAGTTACGTCAAAAATCACACATTTTCATGATTATCTCAGAAATCTGCCATAGGATCCTCATAATTGTGTTTGGCACGCGACGAGAGAATCCAGTACTGACCCGATTTTGTCAGCCAATTTCAGATTTGTCAAAAATTGGTATCGTCATGTTTTACCACGTACCCTCTTTAAAAGTCCATGTAACCATGTCGAAATTTGAAAAACGGGAACAAAATAAAATGACCCGATTTGGTCAGCCTAAAATTCATCGAGGGGCTGACAAAATCGGGTCCTTACTGTAGTAGGGCTGTCCTTTGTTTAATTATTGACATACTAGAAGTTGCTTGAAAACACCCCATTTTACGGTAGACATTTCATCATCCACTTTCAATACATTTCAATGAAACTGATTTGTTCAAAGTCATAAATGCTTGTTGTGGGGTTTGTAGATTCGAAGCTTGAAAATGTTCGTTCAAAACGATTTTCCCGGTGACCTTCTCAAATTCCCGGTTTTTCCCGTCGGTGGATTCAAATTCCCGTCTTTCTCCCGGTTCGGTGATTCGTTTTCCCTTCGTTTCGTTTCGGGTGCGCGAACACAATTCCAGTGCTTGTAAATATTGATTGCAACCGCATCCAGTGAGCGGGACATTATGGGACATTTCTCATAAGGTACAGTGTGGAACATGATGAAATATTTGTTCGTCCATCGCATTGTGGAACCGAGCGAGGCAAACTAAGAAGTTCCTAACGCAATCCTAATGGAATTTGATGAGGGTGAAATAGGGAGTGGTACGACGAGCGTTCCGTACCTGACACTGAAGTCCGGAGTTGAGATGCATGCACGTGAGATTGGTATGGAAAGATGCACGCACTGGATTTCACCGGCGTGGCATCATAGCGGTTGTTGTTTTCGAACCGACCGAAGTACAACAAGTAAGTAACAACAGTAGTGCCACCCCGGGAAATGACAGTGCTGACTAGACTAGACTATGTATGTATATATATTGGCATTTTATGGTGTCTTCCAATCGGAGACGAGAATTTTCTCCCCAAGCCACGCCACCGCCGGACTGCAAAAGCGTGTAGTGCTTGTCCCATTAGATTACCCTTGCTTTTAGTGTGTGAACATTTGTCATATCAACTCCTTGATGAGTGTGTTTGGTGGCCCTGAAAAGGGCCGTTTGAAGAGCGAAACTTTGGAATGCGATTTAACCTCCGAAACCGTACAGGGTGCGTCCCTGACGCTTCAGAGCGTAGACAACATCCATAGCGGTAACGGTTTTACGCTTGGCGTGTTCAGTGTAGGTAACGGCATCACGGATGACGTTTTCCAGGAACACCTTCAACACACCACGAGTTTCCTCGTAGATAAGTCCGGAGATACGCTTGACTCCTCCACGACGAGCCAGACGACGGATTGCGGGCTTGGTGATACCCTGGATGTTATCACGCAAAACCTTGCGATGACGCTTGGCGCCTCCTTTTCCGAGTCCTTTGCCTCCCTTGCCACGGCCGGTCATTTTGGATGAATTTGGTTCTGTGTTCGACGACGGTAGTACTGGAACTGATGGCTGCGCCAAGGTTGGTTGGTTGTTTGGTTTAACGAGGCTTTAACCGCAAAAGCGGTCATTCGCCTCTCGGTCATCTACGGAGTGTAAAACAGTTTTATTGTTAGAATCGCATTCATATTTTCGACGATTGACAGTTTCGCATGCATTTGATGTTTTTTCCCTTTTCACACTTTTGATTGTTTTCACAGTTCTTTTTCATCAACAGATTTATTTACTTCTTTCACCTTTTTTCCATTGTTTTTACATTGTTGTCCATTACATTTTTGATTCAACGTTTCCCATAGTTTTTTAAATTTGATTGAAAAGCTTCAACTCTTTCAAAAACTTGATCACTTTCCCTTCCCTCTCTTGTCCGTAACATAATATTTCCCCCAAACTGTTTTCGAGTCCTATCTCCTTACGCACTTTTTCGAATGCCCTGCATTCAATGAGCAAATGCTCCACTGTAATTATTGTGCCGCAATGCTGACACTTCGGCACCTCCCCTTTTTCCATCAACCACCCATGGGTTATTTTCGTGTGCCCGATACGCAATCGGGTTAGCACCACTTGTTCACTACGAGTCTTTCGGTCCCTCCATGCAGCAGTTGATGGTTTCACTCTTCTTAATTTCACTGATCGTTCTCGGTGCCAGGCCCCTTCCCACACATACTCCAGAATCTTCTTGCTCCAACTATTTCGATCGACGGCCGGTACCTGTCGATCCCGCACTTCTTCTCTTCTTCCACTATTCGCTAATGCATCCGCTTTCTCATTCCCATCAATTCCTACGTGTCCAGGGATCCAGCAAATCACCGCGTTCTTCTTCTCCATTTCAATCTGCACTGCTCTAATCCACGGATGTTTGGTGGTGTTCGCTTCGATCGCTGCCACACAGCTCGCGGAGTCCGTGAAGATGACAGCATTCTCTCCAGGTTCAACGGACTGAACAGCAAGCTGTAACGCCTTCGCTTCTGCCGAAAAAATCGTGCAACCCGTCGGCAGACGGGCACACCGCTCCTCTCCGTTGCAGTATATGCCCAGCCCGACTCGTTCCTCTTCGTCTACCGATCCATCAGTGAAAACATGCTTAAAGTTTACGTAGCTTGTTCTCGCTAAATCGATAAATAGTGCTTGTGCTTTGCTGGTGGCTTCTCCTACTTTGAATTGGGACTTAATAGACCAGTCAACCGTTGTTTCCGCAGACGCCCAGCTTTTTCTCAGCGGTCGGGGGAATTCCGCTACGGGCGGCAATTCCTCACCCGTCGCTTCTTCAAACATACCTTTCGCACGCGTTGAAATTGGCCACTCGTCTGAGTGGTTTGCAAATGCCTTTTTCTCTTCCAGCTTCGAAGCTTTTGCCACTAGTACTTGGCATGCCAAGTGCTCAAAAGGCAGCTCGCCAGACTCCGCACAAATTGCTACTATTGGGCTAGACCGGAACGCACCGGAAGCAATACGTAGCATATCGTTGTAAACAGGTTTCAAGATATTTGTTGCTTGCGTATTGCTCCGACTTACTATGCCCCATCCATGAAATATCTTCGGAATTATTAGGGCCTTTCCGATGTACAGCAAAGTTGACCTTGTTCCGCCGGATCGACGTCCAATGATCCGAAGCAACGATGTTCGACTTTTACACTCCTTCTTGACCTGCACTGCATGTTCCTTGAAGTCGAATCTGCTGTTGATCGTCACCCCAAGCACTTTGGTACTTTTAACCAGTGGTATGCTGGCTCCATTTAGTTTCACTTCTGGAAGGTTTGCGTGTTTCAACTTTTTGCAAATGTGAAGGTGCTTCGATTTTTCAGCAGCAATTTTAAGGCCGCTGTCATTGGCCCAGTTTCCTATCCATGAAACGACTTCTTGTACCTTTTTCCTGACTGCCTTTTGGTTTCAGACCGGAGATGACTACGACAATATCGTCAGCATAAACAAAGAAGCGCAGCACGCGCGATGGACTACTCTCCGAAACCCTGCCAAATACAGAGTTCATGCCGATCACGAAGAGAGTCACTGCCAGCACTGATCCTTGTGGTACGCCGTTGGTTTTGTTTCTTCCTATCAGAGAAGGTCCCTCCAATTGCCACTCGAAAGTACCTATCTCTGAGGTAGTCTTGAACAAACTCCATCAACCTTCCGTGAATTCCCCAGTTCTGCAGGCTGTTTTACTAT